>NC_047090.1:95205508-95385508 GCF_902459505.1 Geotrypetes seraphini | reverse complement strand
CCCTATCTGACAGAAGTGAAGGAGAGGCTGTGGTGGAATTGTATGGGCAGCATTGTCATGTTACTGTCAAAGGGAGCTCCCCTTTGAATTGTAAGCGCTGCCGAGTCCCACTCTTTAGTGGCACTAAGCCTGCCATAGCTCTAAGTGTAAGATGGTGAAGATGAAGGCCTCAATGTCAAAGACTACAATTGAATATAAGATTAGGTTCTTACCTTCTTTTAGAATACATGGGATTCTGTACATTAGCTGTTGCTTCCCATTCATTAGTCGTGAATCTGCAGAAGAGTATCATTTTAAAAATCTGAACTTCTCCCTCTCTGCAGTGTAGAACAGCTCTCCTTTCTGTTGGTACCAAAGTAATCAAACTCCAATGAAACAGAAGAAAAAGAAAGGAGAGGCACGGGGAGCTTACCCTGCAAACCGCATTCTGCTCTGCTCTGCTCTATAACATATGATAAAGGAACAATGATTAATAAACATGGACCCATTTAACATAGAATAACAATTGCACACGAGTAGCTAGGAACCAACCTAAGTGCAACCAGTAAGGGCTATAAAATCCTCCAAAGAAGAAAGTAATAGGGGCCCTCATGGCCCTATGGACCCCTTCAAGACTCCTGACTGAGAGGGAGTGCCTCCTCCACCTCCACATGCTTGCGTTTTGCACCCTCATTGCATGAGGCTTCTGGATAAGCTTTCTTCCCCACAGGCTGGGTGTTTTGGGCCTTTCTGGGGGTCTAACCCTCTGGAGGACTGAAGAGAGGCTGAGCCTGAAGCTCCTGCCCCTTCTTCCCACACTCCATGGTATATAGAACATGGTCGCTCCTCAGCCAACAAAACTGTGCAAAAAATGCATGGATTAGGGACTAAACTGACCTGGGAACTCCCTTGCAGATGATCCCCAGGCAAAATGAGGGGGCTTTGATGCAGAAAAGAACACTTTTTAAAAAGTTTGCTAAAAAATCCAAGATGGCCACTGTCAGAAAATTTACGCCAAACATGGCATGATGAAGCTGAACTAAAAAACAAAAAATAGTGAAAAGGGGTTTAGGAGATGGGAGAACCTGACTAATCCTAGAAACCCTCAAATCTGACTTTTGCAGACTCCTCGATTATCCCCATAGGGAATAAAGGGAGTACTCACTGTGACTTCTGGTGCCTGTCAGCTCTCAGCAGGCTGCAAGGAAAGGATTTCTGCATCAAAGATAGCCAGAACAAGTCCTCCAATGGAAAACTTTGGGTTGCCGGTAGAACAAATCCCAACCACGGACTCTCACCCCCCAGAAATCCACACGTTGCATCACAGTTGTTACATAAAGGCCCCACAGCCTTGTGCTCAAGCCTTTGTTAAATCAGCAGGCAAGCAGCTCCCAAGGGAACAGACCCTGAGCTCTGGAAGGGAACAAAGCAGGCTGGCTCCACAAGTACTCAAAGAGATTGACCTGGGAGCAGCATTCCACCCATGCGGGACTGCATCCTTTCCCCGGTGGAGTAAGTCCAAGAAGGGGGACCTCCGAGCACCGAAGTCACGCAGAAAAATCTGAAGACTGACAGCAAAAATACTCAAAAATAACAAAGGCCTCCTTTTATTAAGCCGTGTTAGGGTTTTTTTAATCACTGGCCACTGCGGTAAAAGTTCCGACATTCATAGAGCATCGAAGCCTTTACCACAGGAGCCTGTGATAAAAAAAACCCTAATGTGGCTTGATAAAAGGGGTCAAAAATAACAAAAGACCTTAGATATACATATACTTTGTCCCGTTTAAGACCTCAGCGGTGCTAACTGTGAGAAATTTTCATTCACAGATTACAAGCACAAAAATCTTCATCGGTCATAATTTTTCATAGTTTTTTCTATATAAATAAAGTTTTGAAAAAATACTCATCTTTATTAGAGAAGCATAGCAGGGGTTCTTCACCAACATAGGCTATGTTTCGCCCAGGGGGCTTTATCAAGGTATTTCCCCTGACAAAAGAAGAGAGAGTTTTACTATACATCACTTCAACTATTATTCATTCTACAGAACTAACTTATATAAGCATAACTTAAAGCCTATATCAGTAGTCTGACATAATTTAGAAAACATTCAAAAATATTTAAAGCCCGTACCTTTAGTATGCCTGTTCCATGAGTGCTGCCGAAAAAGTTTTTTAGAGCAGAGACATGGCGGCGGCGTTCTTTTAACAAAACTGTCAACGTAATGACCTCATACAGACGTACCCTATCAGAATCAAAAACGAGCATGGAGGCATTTAAACCAGTGTCATCCACTCCACTTCAGCATTCAGCCCGTTCGGTTTAACCGTATTAAGTGAAAAAATCATCTTTTGTTCCATAAAGTTTAAACGTTCAACATAATTTCCACCCTCCCACCCTATCTCCATGCAATCAATTACTCTCCATTTTAGATCACTAATTTTATGCCTCATAGTCTGCCAATGCTGAACTAATGGCGCTTCTACACTTCCGGTATTAATTTTAGACTTGTGCTCTGTTAATCTAACCATAATTCTTCTATTAGTTCTCCCTATATATACCAAATGACATGGGCATTGTATTGCATAGATGACATGCATACTATTGCATGAAGTGTTCATCCTTGATTTAAAGACTTTCTTAGTACCTGGATGGATCCATTCTGGGCCCACCATTGCTTGAGAGCACCACTGACATTGTCCACATATTTCCTGTGTATAAACTTGCTCAATAGGAATAGCTTCATATTTTTCCCACAAACTTTTGAAAAGCCAAAAATTCACCGATAGTCCGCCCTCTCTTAAAAGAAGCTGTCGGGAGTTGTTGAAAACATGGATGAAGTTTCAGTATTGACCAATGAGATTTTATACTTTGAAAGAACGTATTGCTTAAATCGTTATAGGGAAGCACACAGATCAGATTTTCTTCTATTTCATTATTTTTACTTTCCTGAATCAGCAAAGATCTTTGTGCATATTTCGCTCGAAGATATGCTTTCCTAATAGATTTTTTAGGATAATATCTGTCACAAAATCTCTGGGTCAGAATTTTAGACTGTTTCTCAAATTCTTCTCGATCTGAGCATATACGTCTTATCCGTAGGAACTGGCTAACCGGTATATTATATTTCAAAAAATATGGATGGTAGCTCAAGAAGTGCAAAAAGTTATTTCGTTCAACTTCTTTCCTATAGAGAGTAGTTTTCACAACTTGATCTTTAATTATCATTATATCCAGGTAAGCAATCTTGTAAGGATGAGATGTCATAGTAAAGGTGAGGTGTGGGTCCAAGGTATTAATCCATGTAAAAAAAATTTCCAATTCAGCATAAGATCCTCCCCAGAAAAAAAGTACATCGTCCAGATAGCGTTTCCATAACTTTACATTATGAAAAACTGGGGCTGGGTATATTAAGTCAGCTTCAAATTTAGAAACATATAAATTAGCCACTGAGGGGGCAAGAGTCGCCCCCATCGCGACTCCTTGAGACTGAAAGTAAAAATCCCCTCGATACCAGAAGTAGTTGGATTTAACCACTAGAGTAACTAGTTTCATAAGCCAGTCTTTATTGAAACGGCCCAAATCCATATTCAGTAAAGTGTCTTCCACAATCTGCAAAGCAGCATTTTGAGGTATACTGGTATACAATGAAGTAATATCTAAGGTGACTAGATATGTAATTTCAGAAAGATTGTTTATTGTTTCCAAACATCTTAGCAAGTGAGCTGAATCTTTCAAATAAGAAGGGGCTTTCTTCACTTCTGATTTCAAAAAATAATCAATAAATTTAGATAGTGGTTCCAACACAGAATTTCTAGTAGAGACGATAGGGCGCCCTGGAGGATTCCTAAGATTTTTATGAATCTTTGGGAGTAAGTATAGTTTAGGAGTAGATGGAAATGGTTCAATTAAAAATTGCGCTTCCTTTTTTGTAATCATTTTTCTTTTTGAACCTTCCTCCACCATCTCCTTTATCTCCAATTTCAATTGCATAACAGGATCTTCATCGATTTTAACATATGCAGAAGTATCAGCTAGTTGTCTCAAAGCCTCTTCATGATAATCAGAGCAATCCCAAATCGTAATGGCCCCGCCTTTACTACTGATATAGGCTTTAAGTTATGCTTATATAAGTTAGTTCTGTAGAATGAATAATAGTTGAAGTGATGTATAGTAAAACTCTCTCTTCTTTTGTCAGGGGAAATACCTTGATAAAGCCCCCTGGGCGAAACATAGCCTATGTTGGTGAAGAACCCCTGCTATGCTTCTCTAATAAAGAGATGAGTATTTTTTCAAAACTTTATTTATATAGAAAAAACTATGAAAAATTATGACCGATGAAGATTTTTGTGCTTGTAATCTGTGAATGAAAATTTCTCACAGTTAGCACCGCTGAGGTCTTAAACGGGACAAAGTATATGTATATCTAAGGTCTTTTGTTATTTTTGATCTATATTATTTACCTTAGTATAATAGATATTTACTGCCTTATAAAATTGTACTTTGATAAAAGGGGGCCATAAAGAAGCAGAGCAGATCAGAACACATCATCTTCTGAATTTGCTTGCAGAATAAAAAACTGATGAGGGAGCTGTTCTCCACCGCAGATGGGGAGGAGTTCAGAGTTTTAAAGTGATACCCCTCTGCAGATTCGCAACTACTGGGCAGCAACAGCTAACATATGGAATCCCATTTCTTCGCTAACAAATTATCATCGCTTGTAAGATTGATGCTTTATAAAAAAAAAACAACAACAAACAAAAACAAAACGTGGAGAAGGTTAAGACAGACTTTTCTGTACAGATACGACAAGTTAAATTTGAAGTAAAATTTACTCAGGAATTGACTACTTTGGTCAAAAATAATTTGATAATACATAAGAAACAAACTTTTCTATTTTATTTTACAAAATTAAAAATATTTTCAAGAACAATTTTTATACAGAAAATATAGCATAAAGTTACCCAAAGAAGGAAAAATATCCATTAAAGTACATGTATATATGCTCTGTCTTAAGACCACCATTAGGAAGAGAGACCCCTCACCGGTACATCCCAGAATTCACCAGGAAGGGGAAGGCCCGCCATTTTGGAGTGGCGGGCCGGCCGGCTGGAGGATGTAAGCATCCCTCTGGCCAGACTTTCTTCTTACAGGTACAGGGATATGGGGGAGGTTGATGGGGTAGACTTATGTGTGTCAGGGGTTCCAGCTTTAGGGGAGTGTTGGGGAGGGGGTGACAACAGGGAGGCGGGGGTTTGGAGGCAGTGGGCATCCGTCCTACTGATTTTGGCAAGACTTGTGTGTGTGTGTGGGGGGGGGGGTCCCCTGCCGCAGCCTTTCAACTGATTGAGGCTGCAGGATTCCATCGCCGCGATCAGCTGATAGAAATGAATCAGGCATGAGAATTGGAGTGATTAGGCGATTCTGTATAGGAATCTCAGCCGCTCTTATACAGAATCTGCCCCTTACTGCATATCATCTGCTCAGGCTAACCAATCTACCAAACAAAATTAACAGAACATTGAGCTTGTTACTATCAAAAGTGTCTGCTCTCTCAAAATAGTTGCCTTTAGCTTCTTTATCTGATGCTGCATCTTTCTTAACTTGATAATATTGTTCTAACATACTGAATTTTTCCAGTGTCTTGTTACGAGATGCACTGGAAGGTTTGTGTAGAATTATGTACTAGTCCTATGTAATTTTATTCTTCTCTTTGGTATGCTCCTATATATTTTTTCCTTTGTTCTGTCTCCCCGCCTTATTGTGGTCCGATATAAAAGAAACTTGTTTCCTTTTTGAAGTGTTGTTTCACTTGTTTCTTCTGTAACAGCCTTACATGTTCTGAGTTGTCTTAAACAAATACTGCTGAAACAATATATACAAGCAAAGTTAATAAATAAATGATTCCAAAAATGATTGCAAACCCAGTAGGGCAGTAGTAGGTTCCTACATTTCCCTCTGGCAGCATCAAAACAGAATTGAGTAGATGGGTGAGGGGCAGTGGCAAGAGGTAGCTCCGCCTACCCCTCTGTCATCAGCCCAGCACAGATCCGGAGCTCCCCCTTAAAAGGGGAGGAGCCAACAGCGAGTGAACAGCTGAGCCCAGAGAACAGGGCAGGCAGGAGAAAGTAAGGAGGCAGGCAAGCAGGAGAAGGAGCAGAATCGGGAGCAGAGAGAGAGGAGTAAGAGGGGAAGAACAAGGCAGGCGAGAGTAAGGGGCAGCGGCAAGAGTTAGCTCCGCTCACCCCTCCGACGTCAGCCCAGCACAGATCCGGAGCTCCCCCTTAAAAGAGGAGGGGCCAACGGCAAGTGAACAGCTGAGCCCAGAGAGCAGGCAGGAGAAAGACAGCAGACCGGCAAGCAGACAGCAATGGAAGCAGCAGACAGAAACAGGATGCTGAGCTACCCAGTTTTCTGCACCGTTTGCCATATGTATGACTACCTCCTCTCTGGGGGGCGGTCTTATGTATGCACTCGATGCGAGGAACTGGAGGGCCTGAAGAAGCAAGTCAGACTCCTGGAGAGCAGAATACTGGAACTAGAAGCACTTTGAGCAGTGGAGGAGGAGCACAGAGAGGCATAAAACTTCATGACAGAGGAAACCATTGAGGAAGAAGTCAGGCAGTTAGAGAAGTTCATCGAGAAGGCATACAGGGAGACCATAGAAAATCACCAACAACAGTGGAACACCTACAATGAGTGAGGACAGCCTGGAGGACAACCACACAGCAGCAAGACCTGGAAATAGTGGAGGGAACCCACAGGAAGACGAGTCCGGTGAAAGCCAGCGCCAGGATGAGGGAAGATGGAAGTGCACAGAGGACACAGGCCTATGGCTGGAGAGGACACACACTGGGGACACGGACCTGCGGCTAGAGAGACAAGAGAAGATAAGAGAGGAAAGCGATTGTCATGGGGGATTCCATCATAATGGGAGGAAGAAAGGATCGGCTGGTGACCTGCCTACCTGGGAACCAAGGTAGATGATATAGTGAGCCGCATCGATAGGATCATCAACAGCACGGAAGTGTGAGATACGGCGGTGGTGATCCACGTGGGGACAAACAACATGAGCAACAGGAATTACAGCAGGGAAACACTGAAGGACCAGTTCCGGATGCTAGGAAAGAAGCTGAAGACCAGAACGCTGAGGGTAGCATGCTCAGAGATCTTGCCAGTACCCAAGGCCGACGGGAAGAGGCAGACGGAGCTGCAAGCAGTCAATGTGTGGCTGAGGCGCTGGTGCAAGAAAGAAGGATTTCACTTCGTGCACACATGGACGATGTTCTGGGCGAAGAGCAAGCTATATAGGAAGGATGGATTCACTTCAGTAGAAATGGAACAAGGCTACTTACAAGCAACATCAAGCGAGAAATTGAGATGTTTTTAAATTAGGAAGAAGGGGAAAGCTGACAGTCGACCAAGAGTCGATGGTTCGGGAAACGGTATACCAATATGATACCATGCAGGAAGATTGTGGGGGAAGACTCGCCGGATCATAGGCAAGATAGAAATCCTTGCCTAATTTTGCTACAGAAGAAGTTGATATGGCCTTTCATCTTTGGGGACAGAAAGGTCTTAAAACATTAGGCCAATTGATGGAAGATGGGAATATTGCCCCTTTGAAGTATTGAGAGAAGAATATTGAAAGCTTTATTAGAAAAGTAGTTCTTAGAGAAATAACTATTGCTCAACAGTTGGACTTAGAGGAGGCTATGACAAAAGAGAGTGGGAGAGGAAGTATCATTAGATTATATAATGCACAATTAGAGCATTTTTACCCCCTTTGAAATACAGACGCCGATGGGAAAAGATTATAGGCAAATCTTATACTGATAAAGAATGGTATAAAATATTGCATTCTCTTTTATATGGCACTATAGCTTGCAATATGATAGAGAACGGATATAAGATGTTTTTCTATTGGTATTATACACCAGTACGATTGTATGCTATGTATGGGAAAGGATCAAATAAATGCTGGAGAGGATGTGCAGAAGTGGGTACCTTTGAACATATTTGGTGGTATTGTACTATTGGAATAAAGTAATTTCATTTATTGAAGAAGTACTAGGTATTGAGATTCCCAAGACTATGGAGTGCTGCCTGTTGAATAAGGGACAAGTTGCCCTGCCTTTGAAATATCAGAAATGGATACATTTGATAATGACAGCAGGTCGACTTGTCCTGGCATCTGCTGGCATCTGCTTGGAAACTACCAGACTTACCAGGGCCCCGAATATTATTGAATAAAGTTCAATATATACAACAAATGTCAAAATTGACTGCTTTTAGGAGAAATCAGATACATAATTATAACACCTTTTGGGATGTGTATGGAATCTGGATTAATTCCCAAAAGGATAGTCCCATTGATCTTTGATAGGTTTTTTTTTTCTTCTTTCTTTTTCTAATCTTTCTTTTACATTTTATAAATCTCCTGCACACATCCTCCCACTGGGGATGGGAGGAGGAGGAGGGTGGGATGGGAGGGTTGGGTTACAGTAGCTACAATAGGTATTTTGATATTTTTAGTATTTATCATGAAATAAGTTATACAATGAATTAATGTATTGTTTTATGTATGAATATATAAATTGGATGTTTTTAACTGCATTAAATTAATAAATAAATATTTTTTAAAAAGATAGAAATCCTGATGGATCGAAAGGGACATAAGAGGGAAGGAAATGCAAGAAAATAACAGGCCACAAACTCAAGTGTATGTACATGAACGCAGAGCCTAAGGAATAAGATGGGGGAATTGGAAGCTATGGCACAAAAAGATAACCTTGACATCATTGCCAGCACGGAAATATGGTGGAACGAGGAAAACGTCTGGGAGACTATGCTACCGGGATACAAGCTATACTGCAGAAACAGAATAGGACAAATAGGTGGGGGTTTTGCCCTATACATCAAAGAGGGAATCAAGTCTACCAGAGAGAACACACCAGAAACGAAAAATAAGGTACAGTCCCTATGGGCCAAAATACCGGGAACAAATGAAACGGAAATGAAGATCGGCATCTACTACCTACCCCCAGGGCAGTCTGAAGAAACTGATGGAGAAATGATGGACGAGATTAAACACAACTGCAAGGGAGGCAACACAGTTATCATGGGCGACTTCAATTATCCAGGGATAGATTGGAACCTAGGCACCTCTGGCTGCAGTAGGGAGTCCAAGTTCCTGGATGCTGTAGGCAATTGCTTCCTGGAACAACTTGTCAAGGAAAATATGAGAGGAAATGCAATTCTGGACTTAATTCTAAATGGACTATGAGGACCGGCGCAAGGTGTAAGGGACACTGGGAAACAGTGATCACAATATGATTCACTTCAACTTGGTCACAGGGGCAAAACATCGATCCAGAACGACGGCCACAGCACTGAACTTCTGAAAAGGGAATTACAAAGAGATGAGAATCATGGTGGGGAGGAAGATTAAGAAGAGCAAGAGCTAGAGCAAGCATGGTCCCTTTTTAAGGACACGGTCCCCGTGGTGCAAAATCTATATATACCGCGTGTCAACAAAGGATCCAAGAGGGAAAAGAACAAGGAACCGGCATGGCTCACTGTAGAGGTGAAGGAAGAGATCAGAGACAAGAAGACTTCGTTTAAGGAATGGAAAAGATCAAAAACAGACGAAAACTGGAAAAAGCACAAGCAACATCAAAGAAGGTGCCATAAGGTGGTAAGAGGGGCCAAAAGAGACTATGAGGAAAAAATAGCCAAGGAGGTAAAAAACTTCAAGCTGTTCTTTCGATATATTAAGGGGAAACGACCCGCAAAGGAAGCAGTGGGGCCATTGGATGACCATGGAATAAAGGGAGTACTAAAGAAGGACAAAGCCATCGCCAACAAACTGAACACATTTTTTGCGTCTGTATTTACCGAAGAGGAAATATGCAATATACCAGAAGCCGACAGGCTATATGCAGGAAACGAAGACGGGAAACTGACAGGGTTGACGGTCAATCTAGAAGAGGTATGCAGGCAGATTGAAAGGCTTAATGACGATAAATCCCCGTGATGGGACGGCATCCATCTGAGGGTAATCAAGGAACTCAAAGAGGTCTGAACTGCTTCAACTAATAGCCAATCTGTCAATCAAATCAGTAAGGATTCCGGAAGACTGGAAAGTAGTGAATGTTACGCCGATCTTCAAGAAAGGTTCGAAGGGAGATCCGGGAAACTACAGACCTGTGAGTCTGACCTCGGTACCGGGAAAGATGGTAAAGGCGCTGATAAAGGACCACAACATTGATCATCTTGACGGACACAATCTGATGAGGACCAGCCAGCACGGCTTTAGCAAAGGAAGATCTTGCTTGATGAATTTACTGCACTTCGAGTGAATAAACAGGCAGATAGACAAGGGTAACCTGATCGACATTGTATATCCGGATTTTCAAAAGGCATTCGACAGGGTCCCGCATGAACGACTGCTTGGAAAAATTGCAAGCCATGGAATTGAGGGTGAAATAAGTGGATTAAAAACTGGTTAGCGGATAGGAAACAGAGAGTGGGGGGTAAATGGACAATACTCGGACTGGAAAAGCGTCACGAATGGAGTGCCGCAGGGTTTGGTGCTCGGGCCCATGTTCTTCAACATATTTATAAACGAACTGGAAATTGGTACTACGAGCGAGGTGATTAAATTTGTGGACAATACAAAGTTATTCAGAGTAGTCAAGACACAGAATGATTGCAAAGACCTACAAAGTGACAAACATGCTCGAGGAATGGGCTGCGACATGGCAAACGAGGTTTAACGTGGATAAGTGCAAGGTGATGCATATCGGTAACAAAAATCTTATACACGAATACAGGATGAAGTACTTGGAGAGACACCTCCCCCCCCCCAGGAAAGAGACTTGGGAGTACTGGTAGACAAGTCAATGAAGCCGTCCATGCAATGCGCAGCGGTGAAAAGGGCAAACAGAATACTAGGAATGATTAAGAAGGGGATCACAAATAGATCGGAGAAGGTTATGATGCCGCTGTACCAGGCCATGGTACACCCCTACCTGGAATACTGCATCCAGCACTGGTACATGAAGAAGGACATTGTACTACTCAAAAGGGTCCAGAGATAAGCGACTAAAATGGTTAAGGGGCTGGAGGAATTGCCGTGGAGTGAGAGATTACACTTTGATGATCTCACAATGAGGTCACCATTGTGCAGCTGCAAACCTCCATTTGCAATGAAGTAGAAGCCATGCTAATGTCTATATCTGTTTTTTTCTGTTTTTAAGCTTTTGCAAATGAAGTTATGCATGCAATCTATATATTTTTGTCATGTGCTTTCTTTGTTTTCAAGAATGATCTCATTGGAGCAATCTTTAGTATGAAAAAAGGGTAGCTTTTTAACATGAAACAAAGCTGTTTATTTCATGTGCTGTGCTTCAGTTCATTGATCTATCTTTCCCTCTAATTAGCAAATGTATCTAAGATGAGAAAAAATTTAGAAGAGCATGAAGAGAATTCCAAGCTTACAGCATATGGTTGCAATGCTCATTCGCTGTACCTCCTAGCCAAAGACTTCAGTGTCCCAGAAATACAGTCTAATGTCATTGAAATTGCTAAATACTTCAATAACAATCATTTTGCAGCAGCAGCTCTGAAAAGAATGGGTGAACCAAGCTAACGCTCTGACGAGATGTTAGATGGAAATCTGTAGTAGACTGTTTTGAGGATTATATCAAGAACTGGCCTATTTTGACGACATCTGGATGTAAATATTAAGATTATACCAGTAAGAATGAGTTTGTAGAAAAATACGATTTAAATCAAGTCTTTCTAACTAGTGATTTAAATCAATTTGATTTAAATCAAATCCACCCTGTTGAATACTATGAGAAAGCTAGCTGGAATAGCTAGGTCTTTATAGCTTTCTTGAACTTACGAGAAAGAAGTTTCCTGATGAATAAGGATGGACTCCAAGTATAAGAGGAAAGAGCCTATATAAAAAGAATGCAGAGTACTGAGAAGTGGCTAGGAAGCAACAGGATGCAAGAGGAAGAAAGTAGTGACTGGGAAGAGCTAAGGTGACAAGAGGGAGCATGAGACAACAGGTCAATAAGTTAAGGGAACAAATCATGTCTCTCCATTGTTGAGGTTACTTCATTGGCTTCCTGTTTACTGGCGAATTCACATTAAGGCCCTGATTCTCCAAAGTGCGTCCCGATTTTAGGCAGCTGTAGGCGTCATACAGCTGTCTAATCAGCCAATCGAGATGCACGTTTTTTAAAAAAAATGCTCCCCAGGCAGGCCGCCTATATTGAAGGCGCCTCCGGGAGCCTAGGGAGGCCCGCAAGACGCCTAAGCCAATCAGGCCTTAGGATTAGTGGGGATGGGCGGACTCGCTATGCCTAAGGCCTGATTGGTCCAGGCTTCTAGAGCCTGGGCCAATCAGGCCTTAGATTTAGCGGGGATGGGCCGGGAAGGGGCGGGCCCGTCTCATTTCCACGAGGCGGGCCCGTCGGCTGGACGGCTACAAGACCCGTCCAGCCGACCAACATGTAAAGGTTAGTTGGGGGAGGGAGGTTAGTTTTGGGGAGGGTCGTCGGGTTTTCCGGCAGGAGGATTGGGCATCCTCCTGCCGGCGATTACCAGTTTGGGGGGAAGGGGGGTTCCGGCAGGAGGAATGGGCATCCTCCTGTCGGCGATGGGACAGGCGGCCGCGACCGCTATACATATTGCAGCAGGGAGATCCCTTGCTGCCATAAGTATAGCGGCCGCGTCTAATTTAACCCGATTCTCTAACCGGCGTCTGTACCATGGACGCCAGTTACAGAATCGGGGTTTAGTGTAGGACCGATTCTATATAGGACACCTCTCCTGGGCGTCCTATACAGAATCAGGGCCTAAGTGTGCCAATGTAATTTTAAAAATTTTACATGGCATTTTTTTGCCTTTATTACCTCTATCATTTAACTCTCTTCAGTTTCACACTACCAGGAATACACATACATTTAAATTGCTCTTCCCTTCTGTTAAAGGGATTAAAACCCTAGGTAAATTCTCACATTCCTTATCCTATTCCTTGGTAAAAGTTTGGAACAATCTTCCCTCGATTATCAGAACATCATTATCTTTTATCACTTTTTAGGAAAAATCTGAAAACTTATCTCTTTCAGAGATTCTTAACTGAGGACTGATCTAATTATTGAAAATTTTTCTATTATCTTCATCATTGTTTTATATTATATTCTTTTAAATCTTTGTTAACCAGCTTGAGTCCTTGCTGGAATGATCCGGTATATAAGATGGAAATTAGATTAGATTAGAATCAGTGAACATGTTGCAATGCACTAAAGGTAGAGACAAGCCAATGCTCAGAACTAGAGAGAAATATTTACTTTGTGCTCATCATTATAATCAACGGTGGTAGATTGCACAAATTGTAGTCCTTTCAGTGAAGTAAGTGGAAGAGTCTTCTATAGAGCATTACATTTTCTAAAGGAGATCAACAAAGAGGTAATCTTCACAGACCTAATGCATTAGAGCTAAAATGTTGAGCTACGGTTTGAAAGAGTGAGGTGTCTAAATCACTAACAGGCTATGAATGGTGTTTTGGAGGGTAAGAAAAGACCCAACTGATACCGGTAGTAGTAGGGATAGTAAATGAGGCACAAAGACATGGAAAATAAATAACCTCACAGTTGGAAGTGTTTAGGAAAAAGCAATTGGTTAAAGTATCAATCACTTGAAGATAGAACTGAATAGAGAAAAGATATCAGAGGAAATGTTGATAGTAGACTTCAATTAAATAACTAAAACATGCAAATCAAACGTGTCCATAAAAGCTTGAGTGTACCATAGTATCCACACACAAGGGGCTGCCAAAAAGTTCTCAGGCCAACCAATAAGAAAATGATGTGGAGCCATGAAACTTACAATTTTATTCCACACTTTTTGTTTCATTTCATACCATACACCCCCCTCCCCCCACAGTGATAAAATATAATGTACCATAATCACACTGTTTGCAAAGGTGTAATAATAATTTATATACCGCCTGACCAGCAGTTCATAGCTGTTTACACAATAGGTACTCAGCATACAATATAATAATAACATAATACATAATAAAATTCTAAATAACTAATACAAGCATTACAACTAATGAATAAGGAACACACAATATAAACTAAGTACAGTGGAACCTCGGTTTGCGAGTAACCCGGTTTGCGAGTGTTTTGCAAGACGAGCAAAACACTCAGCAAACTTTTGACTTGCAAACCGAGCACTGCCTCGATAAACGAGCACTTACAGACCAGGAAGCGCTGCTTCGGGGGATTCCTCTTTCGTCTTCCGGCCAGCCTTCCACGTCAGGTGCTTTCTGCAGGTTGGAGGACCTCTGTCTGGGCCTGCGCGGCCAGGTGCTGTCCCGCCAGCGCATTGCGCGTGACGCGCACAGCGTCAATCATCAGCATTGTGCATGGCATGTGTGGCTTGTGGGTGGGGTGGCGATCGGCTACGTGGACTCAGGTGGGGGCTCTCCAGCATGCGAGGGGCATCCGACGTGGAGGGCTGGCCGGCGGATGGAGGAGGCATACCTCTGAAGGCACTGCGGGGTTCTCCGGCAGCTGGCGGACATTACATGCATCCCCCCTCCCCCCCAAAGCGGCACTTTGGGGTTCTTCTTCCGATGACGGACGGAGGAGGCAGATGGAGGAGGAGGCAGATGGAGGAGACGGCACTGCAGCACCCGGCCCCAACAGGTACAGACCCCGGGTTCTGGAACCAATCGTTGCTGTTGCCACTATTGTCTATGGGGAACTTGGCTTTGATAAACGAGCATTTTGGATTACGAGCATGCTCCTGGAACGGATTATGCTTGTAATCCAAGGTACCACTGTATAGATAAAAGGATTAAAAAGTACATTATAACTACATGATAATATAAAAATCAATAACGTATATTATATTGTTTAAATAAGTGGGTTAACCTGGCCAGTTCTACCATGGAGCACTTTTTTAAACAAAAGCTGAAATGTGAAATGAAATGTCATAGTTTTATAATAGCATCATCTTACTCCTCATCCTATTCTTTACCAATATCCTAAAAGTCAAGCTGGGTAAATACTAGAGAATAGGGTTGAAATTTTCTGGTCATGGGGTATCAGTGTCACAAAAAAAAACATACTTTCCTGCTCCAATGCATTATTTCAAAATTAAGTTATACAGTAATTCATTTTTGACACTTGGCAAAGGGGTTCATCGCAATTCCTAGAAACAGCATTATTTGTAACATCAAGGCAATGAGATTCAATCAGCTTACATAAAATATGGAAAGTGTGCCTAATACCCCTCTGCTTGGGCATGCTTTCACAATAAAGAAGTTAAAGCCAGGGTGGGGAGTAAGCCTCCAGCATACCCAAAGAATGTTTGGCAGAACAAAAACTAAATAGAACCGTATACTATATGCACACACACATACACACACATATCATATATATACACATGCTTAAAAATTCAGACGCAAATATTTAAATTTGGTGTAAATACTAGCACTTATAATTATGAGGAAGGAGTGGCATAGTGGTTAGAGCAACAACCTCAGCACCCTGAGGTTGTGGGTTCAAATCCCATCCTGCTCCTTATGACCCTGGGCAAGTCACTCAATCCTCCAGTGCCCCAGGTACATTAGACAGATTGTGAGCCCTCCGGGACAGATAGGGAAAATGCTTGAGTACCTGATTATAAACCCCTTAGATAACTTTGATAGGTGGTATATAAATACCTAAAATAAAATAAATAAATATTTCATGCATCGCCCATTAACTTGCAAACCGAAACTACCCTGATCCTAACAGCAAAAACTGAAAAATGCAAAGGTGGTCCGTAATTGCCTACATCGGTGCCGGGCACAACAGCTTTATAGGGACTGTAGTTCCCCTCTAAAGTACCTATAAGAGAGAATGAGGAAATAAGAACTACAAATCCCAGCTACCCCCAAGAGCCCGCGCTGCTCCGGAGACGGCCCGTGGTCGTACAGGCAGCGCCTCACCTGTTCGTTGGAAGTCACCGTCTTCAGTCCATCGTTCTGCAACCGCTCTCGACCGTGGCCCTCACTAAGGCACCGTAGCACTTCCAGTGATTCACCCATGACAAGCACTCTAGTAGCAAGGATCGCTGTTGAAACCCCCTTTTGAGATTTAAGCTTTGAAGTCAACTTCCTTAGCTGCTCTTAAAAAAGCAAAGCAGCTCAGAAAAGCTACGGCATCTGAACAGGCTCAAAAAGGGATCAACGTGCGTTCTTTTCCATAGTAGCTAAAGTCATCAGCTGATTCAACAATCCAAAAAAATGACTTAAAGTGAAACCAGGGAATTGTGACAATAACGAAATATTGGGGGGAAAAATATGCTAGTCAAAACAATCTGTGGTACAGAGATAGCTCTTATCATTGGGATTGTATATTCGTCATTCAGCAGCTGACCTCGGAGTTGTTGTTTTTCACAGATCCACCAGAGGTCCAGACCGCCTTTTAATAGCCATCCCAGTAAAGCTCGCGCTTTTCTTTTTCCATCTCCCTACCCCACACCCTTCTGTCCGCCAACACCCAGCGTGTTTGAACTTCATCTTGCTCCTCCCTCCAGCAACGCCCGCGCTCAACCTGCAAACGATTGAACCTTGCGCTGTCAGTCTATACTACCTCGACAGTGATAGGAGGAGCTAGGAAGGGAAGGGAGAGGCCAGTGACGGTGCACAGGGTGGGAGGAGGGAAGGCTTGGAGAGAAAGAGTTCTGGTGGTCTTAAACATTCATAGGCTCAGGGAAGCTATTGGGGAGAGGATTATTTTTGCTTTCTTCAGCTTGAGGCAGGCCTATGGCCTTCTGTATCATGGGGGCACAGATTTAGGGTTACCATACGTTCTTTTTTTTGGATGTCTTCAGATATATCCACGTTTTTTCATTTGTAAAAAAAATCCTCGTTTTCATTTATGTGCCTATGACCAACACACCTACACACATGAGAGAAACCGTCTCTGGCCTATTAGTTGGACACTTGGGGGTGCTAGAGAAAGGCATTTTGTTCTGCACTGTGCAGCAAACACTTTCACCCATATCTCAGAAGCCCGCCAAAGTTGGTGAGGGATATGTGCTCTTTTGATAAGTTGCTTGGGCTCAGACTCAGTCAAACTCAGATCCTGAAGTTTTTGAAAGTATATTTTAGTACTGCAATAGGTGTGTCATTCTGGGCAAGCGGGTAATTTCCCTTAGCCACAAGCCATTGGCGTACCTAGAGTATGTATTAAATACTATGTACCCATCATTTTTTTACACACACACACCCCCCTGCCCTTGGTACGCCACTGAATCAGGCTGGACTTATATGGCTCTGCACAGGTCTGGAATTATCTCTTTCTAGACAAAGGGAAAAAAAGAGGGAGACTTGTGTCAGTTTAATAAAATGTAAGGATGGTCGCACCCCCACAATGTTAGGTGGTAGGGGTTAAGTGAAATGCGCACTGACAGACGCCAGGTCCCAGGTTCAGTTCCCTCACAGATGACTCACCAGAAGGTAGAATAAAGAAGGCATAGCCAGAGGTGTTTGCATAAAGAATATATTATAGAAATAGCCTTACAGAAAAGCAATATTTATAATCATTACAATTAAGCATTACAATTAAATAGAGAGCATAGCAGTTTCCCTGCCTTACAGAGGTCAGAGGCAAAGAGGGACATAGAAGCTTGCAGTTCTAGGAAGCTTCGTTTTCCATAGATAAAGGGAAGGATAGACAGAGAGAGGGAGAGCCAAGACAGAACCAGAGTGCCAAGCAAAGAGCCAAGAGATAGTTAGATAGAAAGAGAGAGAGAGAGAGCCAAGACCCCTCTCATGATAGCTTGATAGAAAAAGAGATAGATATTGATAGAACAGAGAGCAGGCTTTTATACCTTGGAATCTTATTCTGAATAGAGAAAATATTGTATCTCCCAGTATCTTTCTGTTTAGAACTTGCAAACTGTTTGAAACAATGGTTTATTTAATTGACAAAGGAGGGCGTAATACCTGCAAGCATGGTGATGGGATTAGGTCTCCGGCTTCTTTGTTTCTTGATCTGTGCACTTGGACCTAAGCACCCTCTTAATCAGACATTAACACCTTTTAGCTAGTCATGATTCAATCAGGGAAACTTAACACAGTCTCCCTGCCTTACAGAGTCTATCTGCATTCCCATGCCAGAGTCAGATTGATATAATTTCCCATAGGCTTTTGCTGACATAAGTAATGCCAACTAAAATGCTGAATGGTAGTGACAGCTAGGCTGACAACTTGTTCTAACAATAATAACCGAACACTGTTTTCTGCAAACAAAATAACCAGGTAGTAGCAGTATCACACACAGATTGTGCAGACCTGCCTTCTTTTTCATCCAGACTTTGGTCGAACGATAAGAACAGATCAAAAATGTGTTTGCTTTTCCTTTTACCTGGAATATTTCTTGAATGTATCAGTTAAAGAAATAAAATAAATTTGCAAAACATGCACATACACCCACAATAAGAAAAAAAACCTTTTAAAGTGAAAGAACTCAGGGTTTCACGATTTTCCCGGTCACACCTGCCCTGCCCCTTTTGGGAGGAAGGGGAGGTGGAGACAATGTTACTGCAATCACGTGGCAGCTGTCAAACTCTACTATAAGTTACTCTGATTTTTTACCAATGCATGCCAGGGAGGCAAAACCAGGTCTTTTAGTGCCTAGTTTCTGCCAAACACCTTTATCACTTTGGCCTGTAAAGGACCTATTTTAACCCGTTACGAGCTAAGGGGAGAGAAGACGGTCAGTCTGAGATCAATGCGACAACCGCCACCCTCCCGCAATGGAAGCAGCATTCTAATCCTTCCCCTGCACGGGACTCACCTGGCCGAGAACACCGGTCCTTTGACTTCAGCCCCACTTGTGACCAATGGCTGAGAATGCTGTTCGGTGGCATCATGAATGGGGTGGGATAGAGCCAGATTGGGAGGGTGATCCTTAAAGGGCGCTTTTGCCGCTCCTACCAGCTTTTTAGCCTTTTTCTTGGCTGCAGGGTGGACCAGCAGCCACGCTGAGGTGCAGGTCCCAGGAAGTTCCGGACCCGGCTGGATGCACCCCCTAGGGCATGCACCCAGGGCATTCTGCCCTCACCCCCCCCCCCCCTTGGTACGCCACTGCCACAAGCCTTGCAAAAGGAATCCACTTCAGATTTTCTGAATCCCTCCTACTTCTTAAAGGGCTTTACTGCCCCCTACAGTTTTTTTTCCTTCTTCATGTGAGCCTGGAGTGTTTCTGTTCTGCTTTCTTTATTTTAGGATTTTTTTCTGGTATTTCTTCAGTTTTCAGTGCTAAGAGCTCTCTGGTTTAAAAGATAAACTCTGCCTGTGTGGAGAAGAAGCAGACTGTAGTCTGCAACTGACAGGCCAATCCCATGTAGTACCTGTTAGCTGGCCTGCTTCCATCCCTTTGAGGCTTGCTCCCTACTGCTTGCAGGGGTTCAAGTGCATGCTGTTAGGCATCCGTGGGAGGCTCAGCGATGTCTTGCACGGTGCCGGCTGCATTTCACCTTCCCCCCCTTTTTTTGTGTGTCCGTGGGAGTAGAGGCTTAGTCAGACATCCGATGCTATGCAATTGGGGGTACAGAGTCTGGAACAGAATCTTGGAAAATTTTTGTTGTGACTTTTGGTAGTTTATGGTATTAAAAAGAAATTTTAAGACAATCCAGGAACGCAAAACCTTTAAGATCCACTGTAAAAGCGAAGATACTTTCTGTGAGCTGGTAGGATGGATATGTGAGGGTAGGCCTCTTTAAGATCTAGAAAGCAAATCCAGTCGCCTTTTTTCAACAGAAGTAGAAGGGCTTCCAGAGAGACCATGTGAAACCTCTCCTTCAATAAGTATTTGTTTAGGCCCCAGAGGTCTAGTACATGCTAAGTTTAACTTTGTGAGATGTCAGTATCAGTGGCTTAGGGACATTGCTACTGCCTGCAAAGCTTAGTGAAAGGGAGTTCTGGTCACCTTTAGAGAAAGTGTTCAGTTGACAGAGCTTCTGGATCCTCATTATATTTTGAGGTGGGGGTAGGACGAGGCAGAGAATTTTGTGCCCACCCACTTTGGGTTCAGGCCCACCCAAAATTGCTGTCTGGTTATGCCACTGGTCCATGGGCTTTTGCAGAAAAAGTAGAACGAGAGGGTACTGTGTGTTGATACCGGTGGAGGAATGTCCTCCCAGCCCAGGCACAGTAGAGCACTCAAGAATTCTGCGCAGCTTGTAAACTTTGCTGCATCCTGGGGCTTTGTCAAGTGATCTTACCCATTTCTGATTGTATTTTTGGCCATTTTAAAGATGTTTTATGCATTTACTTGCTTGGTGAAAGAAACGACAGTGTTAGTGATAAAGAGCAGGGGTTGAGATGAAGGAGGGATCCCTCATTCTGCATCAGTAGTGTTGGGAATGGCTGCAATTTGCACAGTTTCATAGTCGAGAGAGCTCTTGGAGGAGTGGAAACCAAACAGCATGGCCAAAGGGGTGCTATGAGTATCATCCTATTAGTTTGGGATAGACATCTACTGTAATACATATTACCCCACTTCTTAATTTCACAAGAGCCCTATCTGGTTCTGAGAAATAAAGCTTATATCTATGGCACAAGGGATATTTTGTATGAAAGGTCAATTTCAAAGCTTTTTTCTGTGAGTGAATACTTGTTTATCCATGAAAAATATCTCTTAAAATTTGGCCCCTCCCAAAACAAATAAAAGTACCCATGCTCACCATAACAAAACCAACAGTAATTTTTATATACCGTCTATACCAGGAGCTCATGAACAGTTTACAAAAATAATTAGATCTTACAAATAAAAAATGAACACAAATACAAAATACTTTCCCCCCTTTTATGAAGCTGTGTTAGTGTTTTTTATTGCCGGCCGCGGTGATAAAAGTTTTGACGCTCATAGGAATTCTATGAGCGTTGGAGCTTTTACTGCTACAGCAGTGACAACAAACGACAAAGCCACGGTAGTGAGTCCTGGCACAGCAAATGCATCTAAGCCCATTCAATTCCTATGGGCTTCGATGCATTTGCTGCGGGAGAATCACTACTGCGGCTTTGTACAGGGGTTCTATTGGAATTCAGATCTGATTTTCAAACGTTTAGCGAATATTTTTATCATATCCAAAAAGGAGCAGGGTTAGAAAAGAGAATCAATATCATTGCAAAGGTGAGAGGATGGGAGAGAATCGATTTTGGGTATGGGTTTGGGGATTAGTAGAGTAAGGCTTTTTAAGGCAACTGGTAGAGATTTATAAAGCTACAGTTCTATCAAGTCAAAAGCCATATCAACCTAAACCTACTAAGGAAAACTTAGATATTTATAATAAAAAATCTCAATATTATCGGCAATCAATCATCAATACTAAGAAACAATATTATACGAAAAAAATTTCTAATACCAAAAACTCATCAGCTCTGTTTAAAATTCTTAAACAACTAACTTCCTTCAAAAATAAAAAATTAGTCTTAACTGAGGATTCTCCAACAGCTCAAGCTTTAGCAAACTATTTCCAAGAAAAAATTAACTTAATCAGAACCAAAATTTCCAATAACATATCCACTGTCGTCAATTTACCAAGCCCGACCAATAATGATAATACGCTAACTAGTTCACAGACATTTCATACTACTTTATCTAATTTTCTCCTTCCAACTCTGAAAGCTTTAGAAAACATTCTACACTGCATTAACATTAAAGGCTCCAAATTAGAACCTATCCCTCCATTTTTTCTGAAACGCCATTTTACTGTTTTTGGACCATATTTACTTCAAATTATTCACACTAGTCTGTCAACAGCCAAAATCCCTCCTGATTGGAAACATTCTATTATATTTCCAATTATCAAAGATCCAAAAAATAATCTGGACAACTGTTCCAATTACAGACCAATAGCAAACCTCCCTTTTTTATGTAAATTAACTGAAAAAATTGTATTTCAACAACTAGCCGATTATGTTGATAAAACACACGTTCTTCACCCAAATCAAACCGGTTTTCGCATAAACCATTCCACAGAGTACTCACTACTCGGTCTCACTACATCCATAAATTATTATCTTGATCATCACAAATCTGTTCTTCTAATTTCATTAGATCTCGCTGCAGCATTTGACACTATCGACCATCACCTTTTATTAAATCGTCTTCTTTCTATAGGTGTGGTAGACCACGCCCTTGAATGGTTCCAATCATACTTTTCTGAGCGAGCCGTGACAGTTCAATTTAATAATTCAAAATCAAAACCTTTTCATTCAAACTTTGGTATTCCTCAAGGTTCTATTTATCGCCTTTATTATTTAATATCTACCTGTCCCCTCTCCTGACTCTCTGCCAATCGATAGGGTTCACAGTATATGCTTATGCTGACGATCTCCAACTATTGCACCCCATCGAATCAACTGACCAATCTGAGATTCAGTCAATCAATCATAAACTCAGCATAGTTCATGACAGGTTAAATTCTAATAAGCTCTCATTAAGCATTTCAAAATCTAATACTCTCCTATTCCCTGGAAAAGAGGGGGCACAACTAATCTCCCCAGTTATTATCGATAACACCCCACTTACATCAACTACAATTATAAAAATCTTAGGGGTCCTTATAGATAGTAGGCTTACTTTCCGTCCACAGATAAGCACCTTGGTTAAAAACTGCTTTTACAAACTAAGAATGATTCGATCACTGGCCCCTCTTCTTGATACCAGTTCCCTTAACGTTCTGATTCATTCACTCGTAATCTCAAAAATAGACTATTGTAATTCACTTTTAAAAGGAATATATCATAAGGACTTGAAACGTTTGCAGTTAATTCAAAATACGGCCATTAAGTTAATTTCAAGAGCATCAAAGTACGATCATGTTACCCCTCTGCTAAAAGATGCCCACTGGTTGCCAATTTCACATAGGATAACTTATAAAATAGCCCTTTTGACATTTAAAACCATGCAAACTAATTCTCCAGTTTTTATTGACAGATTATTGATCCCTTATGACCATCAAGATCTTTGAGATCCACAACCCAATTTTAATCTTAATATCCCTTCATTAAAAATAATTGGCACACGCCGTACTACCATTTTTTCTGTAACAGCCCCAACGATTTGGAACTCTCTTCCGCTTTATTTAAAAATGGAAAATAATTTAAAAACATTCAAAAGCAACTTAAAATGCTTCCTTTTTAAGGATGCTTTTAACTAAAGTTTTATTTTACTTCAAAGTTGATTTTAACTGATGTTTTATTTTAATTTTTTTTTTTTTTTTTTAAACAAAAAAACTCCCTGCCCTTTTGTACTTGCCATTAATGTTTCTTCCATTTACTATAGCTATTGTATTTCCTCCCTCTTCACCTTGTGTGTCTTTTGTTCGTTCGGCCACAATAACTTTGCATGTATTATTGTTCCCCTTGTAGTTTTTAGAAAGTATGTATTAATTGTAATATTGTTTGTCTAAAGGAAAATTTTTTTACTCTGTACAACGCTTTGTAGAATCGATAAAGCGTTTAATCAAATAACTAAATAAACAATAAACAATGATTCAATATGAAGTATACGTGTGATATATTAAATACAGGAAAGAGAGGCTAATTTTCTGTTGCTCATACAAATTGTATTGAACTCTCTTTCTTTGATTATAAGGAAAAACAAGGGCAGAAGAGAGAACTGTGCTCGTGCTCATCTCTTGCCTATTCTTCCATATCACTGCCTGCTGCTGCTTTCACCTGAAAAATAGTCTTCACAAGCTGTAATTTTTATACAGGTTGTGATTCCATCTGTAACTGTTTTCCAGATCAATTAATGCTCCCAACTTGCAATGTTGTGTCAGCTTTCTGTTATTTTCCTTGCTGAGGTGGCTGCCTATTGGCAAAGCATTAAATAATATTTTGACTTTGACTCAGTATGCAGTCCTTGTCTTTGAAAGTGCCAAGGATTTCCAGACAACATGAAACACCACTCCTGTGCTGGAAAGACTATTCAGGAAGCTGAAAGTTTTCATCCAATCAGGCTGACAATCAAATCCTACTAAGCAGTAACTGTGTGTCAAGAAGGCCAAGTTCCTTTGAAAGCCCTGTTTCTAACAATGGAAGATCATCAGTTGTTTATTATGGTCAAGGCTGAGGAATGTTGTTCTGACTCACTCCCAAGCTTTCAGACAGCCTAGGTTTTTTTTTTTTTCCTAGGTTTGGCTTTGCAAAGTAATTTGACAGACAGCTATTTTTGATCTCTCATCACAAGAAAGTCACAGTGTGGTTGCCTAGCAATGTTTTTTCCTCTACTCACGCCCCTGCTGGCAGTCATGTTACTTTCTTCTGAAGCAATTTGTAGTCGTAGGCCTTGGCTCTCTGTTTCACTTCTCAATTTTTTCTGTTCAGCATACCTTGCTTAACAGCTTCCAGTCTTTAGGATGCCTCTAGCTACCTCCAAAATGTCTTTTCTCTTACAAACACCAAGCTATTCTAAGTACCACACTCTCCTTTCATACCTTTCAGCCACCCAAGACAAAATGCCTAAGTAATTTTCAAGACCTTCTTCAAACTATCATCCAAAGATTCATCTATTGGAGCAAAAGAGATTAAGTTTGTATTTGTGTTCCTCCTCTTTGGTACATAGGGGGCAATTCTACAACTGGACACCTCAATTTAGATGCCCCAAAAATAGGGTTACCAGATTTTTCTCAGTGAAATTCTGGATTCCTGACCCCGCCCTGTCCCGCCCCTGGCCATGCCCCATTCCATCTTTGACCCACCTCATTCCACCTCAAGCCCTGCCCCATTCTGCCTTCAGCCCCACCCCATTCTACCCCAAGGCCCACCCCCCGAAGGCCTCGTCTCATTATTCCTGACCTCTGGGCCATGTCCAGGGGTCTCCAAGCGTGTGTGACATCATCTGCGCATGCTCAGAGGCCTTCCACACACAGCCAGAGCATACCAGAACCTGGACAACTGCTGGGTTTTGGAAAGTCCATCCGAGCACCTGGACAGTCCTCTAAAAAGAGGACATGTCCAGCTTTTTCCAGATGTCTGATAACCCTACCCAAGACTGCACAGTAGGAGCCTTGTCTATAACTGCACCTGGGAACTTGGGTGTCATTAGAGAACATAAGAACAAAAGAAATGCCTTCACCGGATCAGACCCCAGGTCCATCTAGTCCGGCGACCCGCACATGTGGAGGCCAATCCATGTGTTCCCTGCTGAAGACCTTGTTTAACCATATGCCTCAATGTGTTTTGCAAGAAGGTGTGCATCCAACTTGCCCTTGAATCCTGGAATGGTGGTCTCTGACACAACCTCCTCCGGGAGAGCATTCCAAGCGTCCACCATTCGCTGTGTGAAACAGAACTTCGTGATATTTGTCTTCGGCCTGTTGCCCCTCCGTTTCAGTCCATGACCTCTTGTCCGAGTCACATTTGGCAATGCGAATAACGAAGTTTCTTGCTCAATTTTGTCGAAACCTTTTAGTATTTTGAAAGTCTCTATAATGTCCCCTCGCAGCCTTCTCTTTTTGAGGGTGGACAATCCCAGTTTTCTGAGGCGTTCTTTGTAACTCAAATTTTTGATGCCTTTTACTAGCTTCGTGGCTCACCTCTGCACCCTCTCCAGCAGGGTTATATCCTTCTTTAGGTAGGGAGACCAGTGTTGGATACAGTATTCCAAGTGTGGTCTGACCATTGCTCTGTAAAGCGGCATTATGACGTCTGCCGATCTACTCGTGATTCCCTTCTTTATCATGCCCAACATCCTGTTTGCTTTCTTTGCCGCTGCTGCGCATTGAGCCGATGGTTTCAGGGTCTTGTCTATCAGTACCCCCAAATCCCTTTCTTGTTCGCTCTTGCCCAATGTTGCATCTAACATTTTATATTCATGTTCCTTATTTTTCTTACCCGGGTGCATCACTTTGCATTTTTCTATATTAAACTTCATTTGCCATTTTTCCGCCCATTTCTCTAGCTGGTCCAAATCTCTCTGGAGTTCTTCTCTGTCCTTATGTGACCCAACTGCCCTACATAATTTTGTGTCATCTGCAAACTTGATTAAATTACTTGTTGTTTCTTCTTCTAAGTTGTTTATGAAGATATTGAACAAGATTGGCCCAAGAACCGAACCCTGGAGCACAGCGCTTGTTACCTTTTCCCAGTCCGAGAACTTCCCATTTATGGCCACTCTCTGCAATCTGTTTTCCAGCCATCCGCCTATCCATCTTAGTATATCCCTTTCTATTCCATGGCTTTGTAGTTTCTTCAGAAGCCTTGCATGTGGAACCTGACATCAGCATGACTAACATTGACACTCCCACAGTTGCACCATAATTATGCAATAGATCTGGCATAACTGTGGACACTGTTTCGCTAAGCTGAGCTGGGGTCCTCCACCTACAGTCCATTATGAATAGTGAGGAACAGGCAAGTTCAGCAGGACTCCAGGGAACCTGCCTATACATAGCAACAGAAAGCACAATATTGAAGCACCACCTCCCTTTGTAGCATTACGGCTGGAGGACTCCCGCTCAACTTAAAGGGAACAGTGACTGTGGGTTAGGGTTACCAGAATTTGGACCACAAAACTCCAGACACATGGCCCCACCCTGTTCCACCTCCATCCCTGCCCAGTTCCACCCCCAGACCCGCCCCCACAAAGCTTCCTCTCTTCTTCCCCGTCAAGCTCCGGCCGCATGTGGAGGGCCTGGAGCATGCGCGGCTGTGTATGACGTCATGTACGCATGCTCAGAGGCCCTCCAGATGTGGCCGGAGCTCATCGGGGCTTTCCAAAACCCACTCAAACAGCTGGGTTTTGGAAAGTTTATCCGGGCACCTGGATTGTCCTATAAAAAGAGGACATGTCTGAGTTTTCCTGGATTTCTAGTAAGCCTACTGTGGGTACTTGAATTCAGCTGGGACACACATTACATAGCTTGTCTAAATATATGTTTATATTTTTATCAATTTTATACCTCGCTTAGTAAAACTAAATAAGCGATTCATCAAACTCAAATAAAACTTGAAACTTATGATATTCTGTAAATTGCATGCATAGCTGGGAGCCCTGCACTTACATGCTAAGTAAGTTGCATGCACATTATAAAATAGTGTTTTGGTACCTTGCTGGCACTTTCACAGGTAAGCATACACATATAGTCATACCACACAGATATCAATCAAATAATTTTGCATGCTGTTATAAAAGTCTCTAGTGACAGCCAGTCCATTCCGTCACAAATATAACAGTCAAGCACTGTTCCCTCTATGTTGAGTGGGAGTCCTGGTGCTGTTTCAATTAGGGGGTACCATATTTTACTTGTAATGCTTATTATACACTGCCATATTATCCTTGAGAAAAGGTGGAATATTAAATGAAATAACCCCCCCTTTTTTTTTTATTGTATTAAAGTTAGCATATGTATTGCAGTTCCTCTAAATGGAAGTAAGGCTAATGACTTCAAATTGATGTCCTGATAAAGAATTTGCTTAGCAGGTCAATTATTTTGACAGTACAGACTCCTTTGTCAGTAGTAACATGGTTCATGAGTTGTAAAGAGTAATAAATAGACTGCACAGCAAAATTATCAGGCAGTACATGCATCCCTTTGATAGACCCAGTTTAAACTAGGATGATTGCTATAACATTGCTGGACATGTGCAGTGCTACATAATTAGAGACAGTCCCTGTTCCGAGGTATTTATAATAAACTCAAAGAACACAGGGTAAATAGGAGACCTCTAATGATCTGAATACGTTCTTGAAAGGAAATTTGATAACAATTTTGGTTCACTGATATGGCTTTGTATAGCATTTCTGGGAGGGGGACTTTTGTCACTTCATGTTAATCCATTGCACTTTGGATGGATGTTATTGAAGCCTGAAGCACAATGTGTGGGAAAGGAAGGAGCCAGAGAAAGGGGAGAAGGTAATAGCTTTTGCTGTTGCGGTTCTGGCCTCAGGTGGAGTCCTGGATTGTCTTGTCTCCGCCCCCCACTGCACGAATTCCTGACAATATCCTCCTATCGCTGAGAGAGCAGATCTTTCAGCTCCTGCTCAGTTTCATTCAATGCACAGGAAATTTGGCCAGCACAGAAACAATAAAAGAGGCTTCCACATCACTGCTAGGGGCTGCTGGATAAAGGGGAGCGAGCTATCTAGAGGCCGGAAATTAAGAGGGCCAGGAGGATGCGACTGCTTTGATCGCTTGCTTCTAGCTATGGAAGCAGAGAGGACTGCTTCCCAGAGCTAAGAAACCTCCACTTCTCCTGCGCTTGTTCTCTATGAAGAGGCTGTGTGCAACCACACCATGGCTAAACAATATGATGTTTTATTCCGACTCCTTCTGATTGGGGATTCGGGGGTTGGAAAAACGTGTTTGCTGTGCAGATTCACAGATAACGAATTTCATTCTTCCCATATTTCTACAATAGGTAAGAGAAAGCTTTTTTTTTTTGCTCTTTATTGCTGCCTACAGGCTCTGTTTGGCTGCAGGGAAATGATGCAGCCAGCGTATCTTGCACATTGTATCTATCTTGGTTATTGCGTTGCCTACAGGATAATCAAATATCAGATCAGTTTGCAAGTTGCAAAACTTGTTATGTACAAATTAAAAGAATAAAAATGTGAGTTGCACTATATTTATCTAGCATGCTGGAGAGACTTTGCAGAAAATTTGATTTGCAACAAATTTGTTATCTTTCCGTGTAGTTTTTATATGATGCATTATTGTATAAAGTCATTCTATTATCTATTTTTAAAATGAGATTTCTAAGGAGTATGTGTGTGCGTGCACATTCATTAGGAATCGAATTTGAACTATTTTGAGTATTGTAGTAGGAAACTGAAAATGCCTGTGCACACATATACAAAGATCACATATTTTTGTGGTATTATAATGATTAAAATAGTAGAAATCGTGAAGATCACAGCACAAGGTGTAAACTTTTTTAGGTCTGTTATGCTGCCCTAGTTTTATGGTATTATAATGATTAAAATAGTAAAAATCGTGAGGATCACAGCACAAGGTGTAAACTTTTTCAGGTCTGTTATGCTGCCATAGTTACTCCATTGCAGTGCAGGCAGAAGGTGGGAGATGTGGCACCACATAGGCAGGGGAGAAGCTTGACCTGTCTTCTTGAGATGCCAAGTAGCCCTTAGTATATGCTTAATTGCTTCACTACTAAAGTTTGCCAGAGGGACAGATTGTTTGTGAATGAATTGAAATTTCTATTTTAAATACTTTTCAGGTTCTACAGTTGTTGTAAGATTTTTTTGCATCTTCAGGACTTAGGGTTCTGCTGTTTCTGCTCAAGTAATTTTCTTTACCCATCTGAAATGGCTCCCTTTATTTGAAGTTGTCTATCCTGCATTTGAACAATTTTGGATTTAAAAATGTTTCTTCTAAACACGCAAAGAGCTGTAAACCTATGAGCCAAGTTGAGGTGCTAGATCTGTGCAATCTCTAAAATGTTTTAGGTTACAAAATAGGGGCCTAAAGATTGGAGATAGGTGTAAATGCAACATTCCACTCAATAGACACTTACCCCCAATTCTATAAAGTCTGCCTAAAGTTAAGCGCCTATATTAGCTCACCTAGCCAACGTAGGCACCTACCTTAATTGAGCAGTAGGCTAAATCAGCATTGATAATTGGCAATCAGGAACACTAATTAGCACTAATTGGTAGCTGGGCACATATCCATCAGTGCGCATACTATAACAAATCGCCTAATAATTAGAAGTCGCATAACAATAAAGTTGGTGCCATGAGAGATAGGGGGTGTGTGGTTTGTAGGCTCATTTTTTTCAGAATTAGGCCATTCTATAAACTGGTGCCTAGAGATAGATGCCCCTTAGGCACATCAAAGGTGCCATTAATTGACAAGTGCCTTTGCGCACTAGGCGCTGTTCTATAAAGTAGCCCAAAGTACCATAGCACCTAACCGCAATGGGGCATACATGTAGGCAGAGGACCATGGGTGTTTCAAGTTTAATAAACATTTGATATATCGCCCATCTTAATTCTAAGCGTTTGTACAAAATATAATAAAATCGGGGGGGGGGGGAGGGGATCGATAACAACAAAGTAACTTATTACAAACACAGGACAGACTAATGAGATACAAAAGGGGAGAGTGGTGAACTACAATAAGATTTATGAATGGAGAAGGATAAAACAAGAGGGGAGGATAGCGTTCATACTGCCATGGAATTCAGAAAAGAAAAAGCAAAGAAAAAATGCTTATGTTAGTGCTCAAAGGCATCTCTAAATAAGAAACTTTTTAAGGAACATTTAAATTTATTTAAATTTAATTCTTCCCTAATACATGTAGAGGGTGGGTATGGAGTTCAAATAAGGGGAGCAGTGACAGCAAAGGAGGTAATGGCACATCTGGAAGAATGCACAAACACTAATATAGGAACAATAAAGCTACTTCAAATGCCTTTTAACCTTAAGTGGTGCTCAGAATCCAAGATGGAATGCAAGAACTCGATGTGGGGACAAACCCCTGTAGAGATTCTTATGGTATCTATCATTGCACCATTATTCAGTAAAAGGTGATTCAAAGCGCTTATTAAGAGTGCTCATAAGTTTCAATAATCCATATAGAGAAAAGTAATGTCCGACTGTTAAATAACTTCAAATTAGTGACTTCAAAAATAGACTTAGCTTGAAAAATACAAACAGCGTTGGTTCAGCTAGGTTCTGACGCGTTTCGCTGCCCTGGCTTCCTCAGAGAACCCGCTAAGCTGCTGGTACAGGAAACAGAAAAATTATTCTTTGAATCAGGACACGTATTGAATTGAACTTTACCAGCAGCTTAGCGGGTTCTCTGAGGAAGCTAGGGCGGCGAAACGCATCAGAACCTAGCTGAACCAACGCTGTTTGTATTTTTCAAGCTAAGTCTATTTTTGAAGTCACTAATTTGAAGTTATTTAACAGTCGGACATTACTTTTCTCTATATGGATTATTGAAACTTATGAGCACTCTTAATAAGCGCTTTGAATCACCTTTTACTGAATAATGGTGCAATGATAGATACCATAAGAATCTCTACAGGGGTTTGTCCCCACATCGAGTTCTTGCATTCCATCTTGGATTCTGAGCACCACTTAAGGTTAAAAGGCATTTGAAGTAGCTTTATTGTTCCTATATTAGTGTTTGTGCATTATTGATCTTTAGGAACATTTTTCTTTTGAATATCACCCAGTCGTTTATATTGACATCTGGAAGAATGACATGACATCAGGGGATGCGCCTACACAAGGGCATAACAATGCCATCCTCAACCCATCAATGGAATCTGTTATGGAATTGGTTTCAGGATGCTATTATAGAATGGGCATAGTAAGGGGAGGCGGGGGATGGACTGCTTCAGGCGCCGTCTTGGTAGGGGCGCCGGTCCTCCCCTCCTCTCTGCCCCTTCCCACTCCTCCCCCGCCGCGAGCACCTTCCGTTCCCCATCACCGTACCTCTAGCTCTTGCCGGCGAGAGCAACAGCTCCAACCTGCTGCTCGCACCGGCCTCGGAGCTCCCCTCTGATGTTACGTCCAGGTCTGGCAACTAGGAAGTGACTTCAGAGGGAGAGCTGACGCTGGCACAGGCAGAAAGTTAGAGATGCTGCTCGCACCTGGGAGCTAAAGAGGTGCAAGGGAAGGGGAGCGCCCGCAGCAGGAGGAGGTGGCGAAGGAGCAGAGGTGGAGAAGAGGATGAGGAGGTGCCACCGCCCCGGGTGCCTTCCACCCTCATTACGCCACTGAATTGGTGCTAAGCACACAGCATTGAAGCACTTAGACTCAGATGCCAATTTATAGAATTGCTTCCTATACCTCTAATTAGAAAAGCTATGTTTTTTTGGTAATATTTTGATTAGCAGTAAGGGGGCCATGGTCATCCTAAACACCTTTGAATAACATAATGCAGTTATAGTACAACAAGTTGTATAGATGAGAGGAGGAAGAGAAATACATTTCTTCCTTTGAATTTACACATTTTGGCCACGTTCTTCCTTTGTAGATTCCATATAACTGGGGGATTAAGTCCTCAATGGGCAGACAATTTCAAGTAATCTGGGAATCTTTCTGGTCCACTCTGACTTTTTGTTTTTGGATTGTTCTGAGTGTTGCTGTTTTGTTCACTCTGGAGTTCTTTGAACTCAGTGACTACTAGCTAAGTGTCCCATGAGGAAGGTGTTATCATACGCCGAACCTGGGATCCTTGTTGGGACTACTTGATTTCAATAAAGACTCGAGACTCGCTCATTGGTTGAAAAGATGCCTCCCTTGCCTTTCTGTTTGTCCACTCTGACTACTGCCATATGGAGCAGAATATTGAATTGCAGAATATTGATCTGTTGATGTGATGTGTACTTACATTGTGATAGGATGGATGGTTTGATTGTGAGAAGCCTAAATGTGCGCTGTGGGTGGGATGGGTTAGGGTAATATATCGCAAACTGTGTGCTGCAGTACACTAGTGTGCCTCGACAGATTCCAGGTGTGCCGCGAGATGCCGGTGAGGAGGAGAGGTGCTGACGTCGGCTGACTGCTTACAGGATGTGCCTCTCGTGGCATTCTGTAGTGAGCCAGCTGGCATCTGCGCCTCTCCTTTTCGCCGGCACCTCTGCTCTTTCTCCTCACCTCTCATTCTGCAGCGCTTCTCCCCCCCCCCCCCCCCCCAAACACACTGGCGGTAATAGGAGGCTCAGAGCCATGGCTGGAGGACATCCACGCATGCATGAATGCCAATGTGATGACATTACACATGCGTGTGACATCATCGTGCCAACATCTGCGCATTTCCGGGTGCCCTTCAGCTGCAGCCCCGAGATTAGTATGCTACAGCTTAAAATGTTTGCGACACACTGGGTTAGGGGGTTGGTTGGGGGAGAACTGCAGAGTTTATAGGCGTAAAATTTTTGTATACCATGTGCACCTTCTGGTGGTTGAAATGAAACATTGGTTGTTATTTTCTATTCTGATAACAATGTTATTGCATTCAGCCTGAATATATGTTAATTTGTTGGCATGCAGTAAGAATTATTTAAACGTAACTGGGAGATTATTTCACAGCTCTCAGCAAGGATGCTATTTTATTTCCTTTAAAAGTTCAGTTTTTCACCAGTACATTTTAAAAACTCTTTGTAGGCTATTATTAAGCAGCAGGGCAACCACTAATATGTTACACTGTATGCTTATTATGATTTTTTTAAATGAAAATAAAGCATGACAACTAACAGTCCCCAGGGTAAAGCTATCATTACAACCATGGTTGTCCCCAACATAAGAACATAAGAATTGCCATACTGGGACAGTCCAAAGGTCCATCAAGCCCAGTATTCTGTTTTCAACCTAGCTAGATCCCAAGTAATAAAACAGATTTTATGCTTCTTATCCCAGGAATAAGCAATGGATTTCCCTAAGCCATCTCACTAAAGGCCTATGGACTTCTCTTTTAGGAAATTACCCAATCCTTTATTAAACCCCGCTAAGCTAACTGATTTCACCACATTCTCCGGCAACAAATTCCACATTACACGTTCAGTGCTACATATCAGTTTCCCTCTTCCTTCCTTTTTTTGATAGGTTAGATGAGAAAGAGGAAACTTATCTCAAAAACTGAATGCTGGGACAAACCGGGGGATCATTGCCAGGCAGCTCCACAGGGATTTTAGCTGCCATCAATTTCCTTATAAACCAAACTTTAGTTGAAATTATGTTATTAACAAACAGCACTTAATTGCACAGCTACTTTGAAAAGGACTGTGAAACACAGTATTAATGGGAAAGGCAGTGCATCAGCATCTTGAGTTGTTCATTCAGTTTTGTGACGTTACTTTTACTGCTGGCAGCGTACGGCATTGACTGTTTAGCCTTACTTCACAGTTTTTCAACCAAATGAAGAAAAATTCAATAGCTGCATGAGATGATTTTGCAAAGTGGATGTTTTGCTACCAATCATATGAAATTAAGTTGCAGTTTGATGGAAGTTGCAAACTCTGTCCTCTTTATCTGAGCTCAGATGCCTATCAAGGATTCATCCCTTCATGGATGCTTGGTTGGTCAGACTGTTCCACTTGAAGTGATTACTGGAGACAACATCACAGACCCATTTTCATGTTGGCAAATAAGTTAATATTAAGTGAGGTCAGTCACATCAGTACAAGAGCTGGCCATCAATGCAACATTTGAATTAAATTATGGAATATATTGTGATCCAGGAAGCTGAGGTTTGAATGAGGAATAGACAAGTTCATGAAGCAGAGATCTCAACCCAGTCCTTGGAACATACCTACCAATGAATATGCATAAGATAACTTTGCATGCATTACCACCATTGTATGTAAATATATCCTGTGCATATTTATTGTGGGTATCCTGAAAAATCTCGGTGTTGGGTCCGATTCTATTCCATATGTGAGTGACATTGCTGAAGGGTTTGAAGGTAAGCTTTGCCTTTGGCAGATGTTACCAAGATTTGTAACAAAGAAGACACCCTGGAGGGAGTGGAAAACATGAAAAAAGGATCTGCAAAAGTTCGAAGTGTGCGCTACTGTTTGGCAACTAAAATTCAATGCGAAGAAGTGCAGAGTGATGCACTTGGAGAGTAGAAATCTGAGGTAACTGTATATGCTGAGAAGTGAGAGGCTGCTATGCACGGATGGGGAGAGGGACCTTGGGATGATAGTGTCTGAGAATCTGAAGGCAACAAAACAGTGTAACAAAGCAGTGGCTGTAACTAGAAAGATGCCGTGCTGTATAGAAAGAGACATAACCAGCAGAAGAAAGGAGGTATCAATGCCCCTGTACAGGTCATTGGTGAGGCCCCACTTGCAGTACTGCATTCAATTTTGGAGTCTATCTGGCTAAGGATGTAAAAAGACTTGACGTGGTCCAGAGAAAAGCGAGAAAAATGGTAAGGGGCTTGCACCAAAAGATGTACAAGAAGAGATTGGAAGAGGAGGGACAGAGGAGCTATTTAAATACTTGAAAGATATTAATATAGAAACAAATCTCTTCCAGAAAAAGGAATATGGTAAAACTAGAAGGCATGAATTGAGGTTGCGGGGTGGCAGACTTAGAAGTAACATTAGGAGATTCTTTTTCACAGAGAAGGTAGTGAAGATGAAAACGGTGACAATTCAAAAAAGCATGGGACAAACATAAAGGATCTCTAATTAGAAAATTAGAAAACAAAAGCAATGCTGGTACTGGGCATCCCTAACCTGACCATTAACTTTTTCCCTCAAAATGGGCCTGGAACCCCCCCTCCCCCCCGAACCCGTTAAATATAATGCAAAATATAGACAGCAGATATAAATTCTCAAAACTGACACATTTTGATCACTAAATTGAAAATAAAATCATTTTTCCTACCTTTGTCGTCTGGTGATTTCATAAATCTCTGGTTGCACTTCCTTCTGACTGTGCATCCAATATTTATTTATTTATTTCATCTCTTTCTCTCTCTCTCTCTGCCGCTGCTCCTTTCTGTCTTTCTTTCTCTCTACTGGCCTGGCCCCCCAAGCCGCCGCCGCCTATTTCTCCAAGACACCGCCGCACTAACATCATCTTCGTGCAGCAACTGCACAAGCCTTCCCCCCGATGTCAAGTCCCACATGGAAGAGGAAGTTCTGGGCCAGCCAAACAGCGATTGGCTGGCCCGGAAATTCCTCCCCGATGTCAAAATTGATTGGGGGGGGGGTGTGTGGAGGAAAGGCTTGTGCAGTCGCTGCACGAAGATAATGTTAGTATGGCAGTGGCTTGGAGAAATAGGCGGCAGCGGCCTGTTTTTAGCTCACCGTTCCCACTCCTTCTGAAAACAGGACATTTCGGCATCCTGAAACTGTACGTTGGGACAACAGGACAGGTGAGCTAAAAACGGGATGGTCCCGTTCAAAATGGGATGTATGGTCATATTAGGCATCCCGTATATGGTGATTTGGTTTAGGATGAACTTGGGAGGGCTTTGATGGAAGCTCCAGTGACAGGATGGTTAGGATAGGCTGGCGTGGGCTTCGATGGCAACTCCAGCAGTGAGAACCTAAAGACAGTATCGGGTGGACTTCTATGGTCTGTTGCTCAGAATTATTAACGAAAAGACAATTTAAACATGAATGTATAATGAGTGTGACTGGGCAAACTGGATGGATCATTCAGGTGTATATCTGCTATCATTTACTATGTTACTATGTAAGTGGCACACACTGAACCCAAAACTACCCTGGGATTCCTAAGTGCACCCCAAGATAATAGCTTAGTAAAGGGGTCTTTTGTTATAGTTTTCCCTGAAATTTACAATATTTATGCATGATTAGGATGTATGATTATATTTTCATGGGGAACCAAGAGTATATATAGGGTCCACCCTTTTTACCATTATTATTTCATATTTACATGAATCTATTAGGAAATTTGCTAGGATCTTTTGGAGTTTCAATGCCTATTCAGATGATGCACAACTCCTTCTGTTTGTGAAGGGTGATAGAATCTAATCTAATCTAAATCTTTAAATTATACACCGAGTCATCCCTAAAACTCAGGGCTCGACTCAGTTAGCAATAATTGTAATTATATAAAGAAGTTATCATCATTAAAAATGATCTGCTAAGAAGCGTTGAAACAGAAATGAGCAACAGGTAAGTAGTATCACAGTGTTTGGAAAGTGTTCAGAATTGCAAGTGGATTACAATGGAATGTTAAGGAAACAGTAGTGCTTTGTTTGGTTCCTTTTGATCAGAATGACTTGAAATTACAACTTCAAGTGGAAGGAAAAAGCATCTCTCTGCTTCTGTGAAATCTTTTGGGGTTATCTTGGAAGAAGACGGAGTGGGCATAAAGCAAGTTGATCAGAAAATTGAGGCTAGTTTTTAGATTGGGTTCTTATCTGAATAATGTGACTTTGAAAACTGCAATGCAGGCTATAGTTCTGTCTTCCTTAGATTAATGTAGTGCACTGTGGGGTGAATTCAATGAGGATGGTTTGAAAAGTTTGGCACAAAAGCAAGTTAAACAACATAGTTTCCAATGAGGACTACACACATAGGGCTTCTTTTACTAAGGTGTGTTAGCGCGCGCTAAACAAAAAAAATACTAATGCAAGATCTATGGAGGCGTTAGCATTTAGCACGCTTGGCATTGTAGCATGCGCTAAGCGTGCACTAAAACCGCTAGCGCAGCTTCATAAAAGGAACCCATAGTCCAGTGAGTGTCCAGCTTTTTTGTAAGATATTTTTCCTACAATATGAAAAAACTGGGCACTCGCTGGACTAAGGGCTAGATGCACTAAAGTCAACGATCATCGCTAAACCTGTTTTCACAGTTTTAGCAATGACCGCTTTTATCAACCCGATGTACAAAACGGCCCACCGTGTGTTTTTCTCCTCGATCACCCATAAACTCAGAAATCACTTACCCCAGAGTCTTCACCAGTCCTTACTGTTGTATTTTTGGGTGGGATGGGGTAAGAATTCCATTCATCTGGGACTTCATACGGTCTTTCTAAAAAACTAGGACTTTGTTACTTTATATATGTTATTTCAATAAATGTGAATTACTGTTGGTATAGACATCTCTCTTGCCTCTTTGTTGTGCTTTTGTCGAGGCTAATCCACTTCCTTTTTCCTGTTTCACCGTAAGAATAGCTTTCATCATGGCTTACAACAGGCAAGCAAGAAGGATTGTTACATGCTGTCTGTATTCTGCTGCACTGCTGAGAAGAGGTCCTGCCCACAGTGTTACATCATCAGGCTGCTGTTTAAAATCGAGTCTCCTTGCAGACAGGAACATTTTAGAGATACTTTAGGGTTACTCAGTGATTAGAGAACCTAACAGTAAGATGGGAAAGCAGAAAGAAATAGTGAAGCTTGCACTGGCAGCCTCTGGAACCCCAGTGGGTCCTACGGATAGACATGTTCAAAACTCTCAACTAATGTACGTTCTCCAAAATGTTTGCAAGTCTCAGCCTTTTTCATCCTCAGGAGTTTCTTTAAGCCCTGTTTTGAGAACACCTCTTCCTGTTCCTGGGAATAATCCTGCTATAGGTGAGCCAGGGAGAGGGGAGCCCTTTTAGATGGTGTGCTTTCCCCCTTGAGTCCATATTATCCCTTGGTTTCTCTAGTTTGACTCCTTTACCACATTCTATTGTTTTATCAGTGAAAACAGCATTGGAGTCACACCCTGTGGGTGGTGATCCCTGGGAGATTATTTTAAAAGTCATTGGACATAGGCTTTAAAAAAAATAATTTTTGGGGACTGGCACTATGAAAACAGCCAGTGAACTTTTCACAAGTATGTGGTAAACTGCAAGATCAGGATTCTAGGTTGCAAGAAATTGAAAAGTCAATTTAGAAATTAGATGTCCAAGTTCTGGCAAATACAGTCTGCAAAAGTAGCTTGTATTAAAGCTACTTTAAATCTAGACAAGCAATTGGGGAAATTGGAGAATTTATATAGGGTACAAAATGTGAGATTCCTGAATTATCCCAAAATTTATCTTTTCTTACCTATGATTATGTTGAAATATGTGCTGTGACTGGCTAAGTCTTATACTATGGTTATTTCTAGAGTGTATTATGTTTCCTCTGCTTCTGATCTGGAAGATGGTCATGTATAACGCAGCAGGATGACAATCCTTCTATAGATAATTTAACAGATTTCCTGGAATCTTCTTAGAATCTCATGACTCTAAAGCAACCCTGGTGGCTACCTTTGAACCTGATAAAGTTCAAGTTCAAGTTCAATTTTATTTGATAAATCGCCTATAAAAATTTTCTAAGCGATGTACAGTTTAAAACAACTTATGGGGGAACAAACAGTCCTAAAACAAATTTTAACAAATTTTAAAAACAGTAATATAGATAACAAACAGTATTAAGACCTAAAAGGTTTCATGACTAACTGGATACACTAGGAAAAAGGGGGAAAAGTTACAATTATCTCGGTCTAGGAAAGAAGAAACAAAAAGGGTAAAATCACATAAGGAAGGGGCAAAAGAAAAGAATGGAACAGGAAGAAGATAGAAAGAAAAAAGAAAAAAAAATTTAAGTTATCAGTTAATAAAAGCATCATTGAATAAAAATGTTTTTAAAAGTTTTTTGAACGAGATGAGGTCTTTTTCTTTTCTAATATAGAGTGGCAGAGCGTTCCAAGTTTTAGGAGCTAAAACAGAAAACATTTCATTTCTCCTTGTACCCACTATTTTTAAAGAAGGGACTGATAATAGGTCTTGAGATAACGACCGGAGAGATCGGGGAGAATGATATGGAATAATCATTCTAGATATGAACTGTGGTTCATTAAATAACAGAGCTTTAAAAACTAAGAATGCTATTTTAAAAGTGATTCGGTGATTAATAGGTAACCAGTGGGATTTGATCAGTAGTGGAGTTACATGGTCGTATTTTTTTTGCTTTATGAACGAGTTTTATTGCAGTGTTTTGGATTATTTGAAGTCTCTTCTTTTCTTTTTGCGAAACGTTAAACAGCAGAGAGTTACAGTAATCTAGTTTTGAAATGATCATAGAATGAATAAGTATGTTAATAGATTTTGGTTCTAAAAATGAAGAAATGGATCGTATTAGACAGAGTTTATAGAAACAGGATTTAACGATTTGACTAATGTGATTATGAAAATTTAGGTTAGTGTCAATGATTACGCCTAAGATTTTTAAGGAAGATACTGATTCTATTGGAGAGTTGTCGAGTAAGAATGAAGAAATTGGGGTGATATCTTTTCTCCAAGTAAAAAACATTGTTTGAGTTTTCTGTATGTTTAATGATAGTTTATTAGAGCTAAGCCAGTTTTTTACTGTGTCTAGTTTACTATTAATTGTTTTGATTTCTTCATCTTTTTCGGGGTCAAATGGGTGAAGAAGTTGAATATCGTCAGCATAAGAAAATGAAGTAAAACCCAACGATTGACAGATAGTGAGTAAAGGAGAGAGGAAAATATTAAAAAGAAGAGGTGATAGAATAGAACCCTGGGGTATTCCAAAAGATGAAGAGTAAGGAGTAGAGTGATCATCTTTAATAGTAACAATGGATGAACGATCAGAGAGAAAAGAAGTAAGCCAGTTTAGAACTTGTCAACTGATGCCAAAGGATTCCAGACGATTAAGTAAAAGAACGTGATCGATAGTGTCAAAGGCCGCAGAAAGATCTAAGGAAAAAAGGGCAACCAATAAAGTGTCAGTGCTTAACTCATTTGTATTTTTCCTGATGTTTCTAGGGCTACACAAATTAGAAGCAAGCATTTTTTTCAAGTTAAATATGTGTTTTTTTGGATCTAGTTGAGACTTTGTTTTCCTATATTTTCCTTGTATGTCTTTAATTTCATGCCAAAGAGCTAAATACTGATATATGTGTATATCTTTCTCTGAAGCCTTTCCTTGTAAATAATAGTGGCTCAACCTGTTTCTAGCATTTTCTCAGTTTCCTGGATTTTTTTTTTCCTTTTCTTGTAGGGTGAGATAAAGTTCTCATATTTTGTTGTTCTTGTTTTTGAGCCCATATATAATAGCAAGGCCTCCATGATGATTATTTTGTTTTCCTTGTAATAAATACATTGTACAGATACAAGATCCTTTATCTGAAATTCCAAACAATGAAAAACTCTGAAAACTGAAATTTGACACAAACCGGAAATAGCCAAGTTCCCTGACTTGACACACACTGAAACCAATGCAGGTGCATGCTTTTCTCCTGATCTCTGCTCAATTCAAGTTGGAGGGCTGGAAAGTGGCAAAGAAAAGCAGCAGATTCCACTCAGGGTGGCAGTGAGAAGCAGAAAAGGTTGGAGGGCTGGAAAGTGGCAAAGAAGAGCTGTTGCGTCAGAGGAGAAGCTTCTGTCCACACACACGCGACTGCAGGCAGGCAGGCTTCACCAGCTTCAGTAAGTTTTTTACGAAAGCGCCATGAAGGTAAGGGGGAGGGAGGGAGATAGATTTGGCCGGAGGGAGGGGGCCGCGCGCAATCGGTGACCGCGCGCTTTCCCTCCCTTAACTGCGAGGACAAGGCCATTCACCGCTCCACAGGGCGGTGGATGGCCTTGTCCCTGTGCCCGCAGTGAGCACTTTTCCCCCCCACCGTTTTGGCAGATTACCCACGGCTAGCTGCGGGTAACTGCCACCGTGTTATTCTCTAATGCTGATTTTATTTATTGTATTTGCAATTTGACTACATACATGGGGAAGCTCAAAAATGTTTTAGGTGGAAGCCTGCTGAAGTTCTAAATCTGTGACTTTGCAGGCAGGCTTTGATCCAGAAGTACAAGGCAGTAACTTCTGAAGGAACATTGAGTTTATCTGGAGCTGGTATTAAAGCAAGAATGATCTGCAAAAGTGGTGAAGCGGGAAGCCAGTAAGCCTCACTTCAGTTATTGGAAAAATAATAGAAACTGCTAAAGGAAAGGAGAGTGAAATCCTTAGAATTTAATGGATTACAAGAACCGAGGCAAAATGGGTTTACTAAAGTTAAATCGTGCCAAACGAATCTGATTGAATTCTTTGACGGGGTGACCAGAGAATTGGATCAAGGACGTGCGCTTAGATATAATTTACTTAGATTTCAGTAAAGCCTTTGACACGGTTCCTAATAGGAGGCTCTTAAATAAACTCCATGAGCTGAAGTTAGGGCCCAAAGTGGTGAACTGGATTAGAAACTGGTTGATTGGTGGTAAATGGAATTCGCTCAGAGGAGGGTCAGGTGAGTAGTGGAGTGCTTCAAGGATCGGTGTTGGGATCGATTCTGTTAAGTATGTTTGTGAGCAACATTGCTGAAGGGTTAGAAGGTAAGGTTAGCCTTTTTCAGATTATACCAAGATTTGTAATAGAGTGGACACCCCGGAGGGAGTGGAAAACATGAAAAAGGATCCGCAAAAGTTAGAAGAATGGTATAGTTTCTGGCAACTAAAATTCAATGCAAAGAAGTGCAGAGTGATGCATTTGGGGGTAGAAATCTGAGAGAACTATATGTGCTGGGAGGTGAGAGGCTGATAAGCACAGATGGAGAGAGGGACCTTGGGGTGATTGTGTCTGAGGATCTAAAGGCATCTAAACAGTGTGATTAGGCGATGGCAGTAGCCAGAAGGATGCTAGGCTGTATAGAAAGAGGAATAACCAGCAGAAGAAGGGAGGTGCTGATGCCCCTGTATAGGTCATTGGTGAGGCCTCACTTGGCGTATTATGTTCAGTTTTGGAGACCATATCTGGTGAAGGGTATAAAAAGACTTGAAGTGGTCCAGAGGAAGGCGATGAAAATGGTAAGGGGTTTGAACAAAAATAAGTATGAGAAGAGACTGGAAGACCTAAATATGTATACTCTGGAGAAGAGGAGGGACAGGGGAGATATGATACAGATGTTTAAATACTTGAAAGGTATTAATATAGAACCAAACCTTTTCCAGAGAAGAAAAAATGTTAAAACTAGCGGGCGTAATTTGAGGTTACAGGGAAGAAGACGTAGGAGCAATGTTAGGAAATTATTCTTCACTAGTCTTTAAGCCCGTTACATTAACGGGTGCTAGAATAGATGTGTCTGTCTGTGTTTCTTTATCTCTCTCTCCTTGGCCGCTGTCTGTATCCTTCTGTCTCCCTCCCCCCCCGAGCAAAGCTGTCTGCCCCCAGCACACACCTCCCCCCCAAAGCAGCCCCCTTTCCCTCTTCCTAACTGTCTCTCCATGGCCCTCTTCTGTCTTCTCCCCAGAGCAAAGCTGTCTTTCCCCAGCACAACTCCCCCCAAAGCAGCCCCCTTTCCCTTTCCCTATCTCTCCATGGTCCCTTCTGTCTCCCCCCCAACACACCCCTCCCCCCCAAAGCAGCCCCCTTTCCCTCTCCCTGTCTCTTCATGGCCCCTTCTGTCTTCCCCCCCAGAGCAAAGCTGTTTGCCCCAAGCACACCCCTCCCCCCAAAGCAGCCCTCATTCCCTCTCCCTGTCTCTGCATGGCCCCTTCTGTCTTCCCCCCAGAGCAAAGCTGTCTGTCCCCAGCACACCTCCCCCCAAAGCAGCCCCCTTTCCCTCTCCCTATCAATGGCCCCTTCTGCCTCCCCATCCATGGCTCCTTCTGTCTCCCCCAGCACACCCCTCCCCCCAAAGCAGCCCCCTTTCCCTTTCCCTCTCCCCCTGGCTCCCGGTATTGATCCCCTTCTTACCCTCCCTCCATCCCGGCGTCTTCTGGCCTGCTCCTCTTCCAAGCAGCCAGCGATCGTGGTGGCTGGCGTTAGCGAACCTAGCAGGCCGCTCTCCAATTCGGTAGCACGTTCCCTCTGACGCGATCCCGTGTGTCAGAGGGAGCGTGCTACTGAGGTTGGAGAGTGGCCTGTGAGGTTCTTTAAAGCTGGCCACAATTGCAGGCTGCTCTGAAGAGGAGGATCAGCGGCGGCGGCAGCGAGTGAGGGCGGGAGGTGATGCGGCAAGGACGCGGGCAGGGAGAGAGCACAGTCACGTGAGTGAGGACAGGCGGCGAGTGAGAGGCAGCGGCGAGTGAGTGAGGGCGGGCGGTGACGCGCCGAGGACGCGGGCAGGGAGAGAGCACAGTCGCGCGCCTTCAGCCACCGCACACGCCTCCAGCCCCTGCAAGCGCCGTGAGGTGCCAAATAGAATACTGCCACAGAAACACACCTCACGGCGCCAGGAATCACAAATTTTGAAGAGCGCATGCGTGCTCTAGGGTTTTATTATTATAGATGGAGAGGGTCCTGGGGGAAGTGATGGAGAGGAAAACGGTGATGGAATTCAAAAAAGCGTGGGATAAAAATAGAGGATCTCTAATTAGAAAACAAAAGATGTAAATTAAAGAACTAAGGCCAGTATTAGACAGACCTGCATGGTCTGTGTCCCATATATGGTGATTTGGTATAGAATGGGCTAGGTGGGCATCATTGGGAATTCCACTAATTTGGAACACGAGAATGGCTGGAGTGAGTTTGGACAGCAACTTCAGCATTTGGAACTAGGACAATACCAGATTTTACAATCTATGGCACAGAAATCTCAAAGAAGAAACAAATTAATTTAATCATGTATTTTTTAATGGGTATAATTTATGGGCAGACTGGATGGACCATTCAGGTCTTTATCTGCCATCATTTACTATGTTACTAAAACTCTAAAATATCCCTCAGCCCTGATGAGAGGATTGTACCCCCACTGCTTATTTAAGATGCCGTGATAGTAGTTGTTAAATTAACATTCTCTGCAGTGGGGTCAGGTCCCATTCTGGCTTCTCTCAAGGGAAGCGGCCCTACTTTTAGAACAAGTCTCTGTTTCAATGACTATTATTATAAAAGATGCATACTAGAAAGCAGAACCCTGAGCATACTATTAGGTCCTCTGTGAATAGAACTGAGAAGTTGTAGTCAAATGTAGCACAGATTTTGCAGGTTGCAAAAAATCTAAAAAATGCTTCCAAGTCTTTAATAATTTGAGTCCTAAACTTACCAAAGAAACTGATAAGACAACCTGGAAACAAAAAATGAAAACATACAAAAATATGATCAGAGAAAAACGCACAAAAAATAGGTATGGAAAAAATAAACAGCATAGTAAAAACACTAACAGACACAACAAGAATCCTGAAAAATGACAATGAGAACACCCCATCTGCCCAAGCCCTAGCCAACTTTTTCAAAAACAAAATCACAGACCTTAGAGCAACTCTACCCCCACCCATAAACGAGATCCTCCACTATCTCGAACCCCACGACCAGAACAGAGTAGACATGAGCTGGGACCACTTCGAATTCCCAAATTGGCATCAGTTCCTAAATTTATTCAACAAATACAGCAAATCAAACTGCCTACTCGACGAACGTCCCCCCCAAAATCATGACAACTGCCCCACCTGAATTCAAAATGGAACTATTCACTTGGCTAACCACGGCCCTTACAAATGGAACACTAAACAAAGACATGGGCCACATACTGATTACACCAATCCTCAAAGATCAGGAAACCTCTACAGCACTAACATCCAACTACAGACCCATAGCAAGCATTCTCCTCTTCCCAAAACTATAGGAAGGATTGGTCAACCTCCAACTGGTAAACTACCTAGACAAATTTAACATCCTCAGCGATCATCAATCAGGTTTCAGGAAAGGATATAGCACAGAAACGGTCATAGCCTCCATACTAAATCACCTCTATGATCTCTTCAGCAAAGGCAAAAGCGCACTGATTCTACAATTAGACCTCAGCAGTGCGTTTGACCTAGTAGACCATAAAATCATGCTACTGTGCCTTGATGCAATGGGAATCACGGGAAAGGTAAAGAAATGGTTCCAAGAATTCCTAACAAACAGATCCTACAGAGTAACCAGCAATGGAAATCACTCCAACCCATGGAATAACCCGTCAGGGGTACCCCAAGGCTCCTCTCTATTGCCTACTTTATTCAACATTTACATAGCATCCTTAGGTCACCGTCTACAAAAATTAAACTTAACACATTACATATACGCAGACAACATATCCATCCTAGTTCCCTTAAATGATATCTCAACTGAAATTATAGACACTCTTTCACATACAATGAGAGAAATAAAAAAATGGACCACCAATTTCAAACTGAAACTAAATACAGAGAAAACAAAAGTCTTCTTGGCAAGCCCCAACAACAAAATAACAAAACATCATTAAAAATAAACAGCCACGAATATCCAATTTCCAAAACCATAAAAATTCTGGGAGTCACTCTAGACACGCACTTGACCATGGCTGACCACACAAACTTAATAGTGAAGAAATGCTTCTTCGCTCTATGGACCATTAAAAAATACTTTGACACAACATCCTTCAGGTTACTGGTGCAATCACTGATCCTATCCACCCTGGACTATTGCAACATCGTCTACCTGGGTATCCCACAAAAAAACAATAAAAAAACTGAGATTAGTACAAAACACTGCAGTTCGCTTAATCTTCGGACTGAGAAAACAAGACGACATTAGCCCATAGTACAAAAAGCTGCATTGGCTACCAATGGAAGCGCAAATACAGTTCAAATTTTTTAATTTTTTTTTTTAATTTAATATTTATTGAATTTTTCAATGTATTCAAGCATATAACTTGTACAGAAAGGAAATTTAGCAAGAAATTAATACAAATGAAAACATATATCAAAGAATATCGAATATGAGCATAAATTTCTACTCAAGTCCTCAAAGAGATCCAAGAAGGGAAATAGGCGAATCAAAGAAATTATTTAAACCAGGTAATAACTAGTCGGATGAGATTAAGGCACCCTTTCTTAAACTAAGCACTTTCTTTCTCCAGAGATGCAGTTGAGAGAAAAGTTGTCAGTTGAGATGGCTCAAAGAAAACATATTTATGAGAATGATAATTAACAACACATTTACATGGGTGTCGCAAGTAAAAAGTCGCCCCCAGAGATAAAACACCAGGTTTCCTTAACAAAAATTCTCGTCTCCTTCTCTGCGAATCCTTGTCCAAATCTGGGAACATCTGAATTTTACAACCTAAAAACTCTTTTTGTTTATTTTTAAAGAAAAGTCTCAGCAACCAGTTTTTATCTGGTGCGAGAGCTACTGTCAAAAGTAAGGTTGCCGGGGTCACTAATTCTCTATCAGACATTTCCAAAATATTAGATATATTCATTAAATCAGGTCCCAATTTCTGTTGTTGTTGCTGTTATTGGTCTTGTGGCTTACTTGGAAGATAATAAACCTGCGTAAATGGTGGTAGTGACTCTTCAGGAAGCTCCAATACTTCCGTCATGTAACGTTTCAACATTTCCCTTGGGGCTACCACAGAAACCCTAGGGAAATTTATCAATCTGAGGTTATTATTGTGAGAAAAGTTTTCCATTGCCTCCATCTTCCTTCTTAAATTAGTATTGTCTTGGATTAATACCTCAGTAATTTGTTGGGATACTTTAAATTCTTGATGAATATTTTGTATTGAAGTTTTTGAGTCCTCAAGTCCAATCTTTAACTTTTAATCTCAGTTTCATGATTTTCTAATTTCTTTTCTAATTGTTGTAATTGCGGGTTAATGGATTTTGCCAAATTGGCTACCAGATCCCACAGAGAGTCTAATGTAACCTCTCGGGGCTTCACACTTTGAAATGGTTGTAGTTTTAATTTAATTAGCTCACCCTCTGGCAGCGTGTCTCCTCCTGCAGTCTGTTGAATTCTCTCATCCCCCACTGCTTCCTCCTCAGTCTCCTCGTTCAGACTCCTCTGCTCCAGCAGGGAGTCCTGCAGCACAGTCCCCGCGTTTTCCTCCTTAGCCTCCGAGAGGAGGTGAACTCCAACCTCAGGAAGTTCCTCCTCTCGCGGGGAACTGGTCGACTGAGGGCGTGGGGGAGGTGCTCTTACTTCGGGGCTTAGCGATGTCTCCGGCCCCATGGTGAACGTCATTGACGCGCCTCCGCCATGCGTCTCCTGCGGGGAACTCCCCGAAGCTGTCGGCGTGCCCTGCATTCTCCTCATCAACTCTTCGATGTTTCCGAAGACGGCCGTTCTGGAGCGCTGCGAGGCTCCAGCAGCGCTACGTCCCCTCCTCTTCGGCATCACAAACAGGTAAAAAGTTTAAAGCGAACAAAATTATATTTCAAGGAGTTAACGGGAGCGTGAAACTCATGCGACTCCTCATGCGGCCATCTTGGATCTTCTACAGTTCAAATTTGCATGCATCTGCTTCAAACAAATCTGGGGCCTAGCACCTTCCTACCTGCAAACACACTTTACTCTATACAACCCCATACGAACAACCAGAAACAAAAACATCTTCACCATATCCTAAAATTACTGGCTGCAAATACAAATCCTATCTTGACAGAACCTTCAAGTTCCAAGCTAACAGACAACAATCCTGGCTGGAAAACTACATAAATAAAACCAGACAGACTTACAACGCTTTCCGAAAATCTATCAAAACCGCTCTGTTTGACAAATTCATCACCTAAACAGACCTACGCTTTGCCCCCTACAACCCAAAGCAATCTTCAGGCAATTCCTACCCCTCTCACTTTCCCTCCCAGTTTCAACCCCTCTTACTTTTCCCTCCACTCCCCCCCCCCACACCTCTTCTTCTGTAACTTTCCCCTCATACTTCTGTAATTCGCTGAATGTCCAGCCTTCTTTCGATGTTGAACCGCCTAGAAGTCGTCTGACTATAGCGGCATAGAAAAATAAAGTTATTATTAATATTATAAAATGTTTTCTCCTTTTACCCAGAGATTTATCTAAACAGTATTTGAGAGACATTCTTAGGGTACCAGATGAGGATATAATGCCTGTGATGAAGAATTTCTTTCTTACCTCACAGAAGAAGATGTTGTTTGGAGTGAAATCTGAGAGTGCCAAAGGTGCAGTGATGGAAATTTCTACTCATGGTTTGAATATGACTGATTTCTTGGAAAAATCAAAGAATGAAAAGCCCATTTGGGCAAAGTTTAATGACCTTTATTTTCCCTCAAGACCATGACTGTTTTGAATATGTACTTTTTACAATGAAAGAAGAACTTTTTGGGCTACTGAGTATTGATTTATCCAGACCTACATCACATGACATAGGAGAGAAGGAAAAAGTTTATTTTATTCCAGTGGGAGGCTTTGATCCTTGGAGCAAAATGAATCATCCATTTTCTGTGTTAAATGTTTAATATGGAGGGCAGGTAACATTGTATTAACCGTCACCATAGAGCTGGTGTAGTAAAGGGAAAAGTGGTGTTGGGGAGGGGGGTGAGAAAAAGGAGAGGGTTAAAGGGGTGTTGGAAGGAAGTTAGGTAGGATTGTTGTGCTGGAAATGGGTAACACACAAATGGAGGCTGAGGACTGATAGAAATTAGTTGGAGGACATGGCAGCAATAGGAAAACAGATTAGGAGTTGTAGCTTGGCACAAAGGAAGTTTGTGTTGTGAGGGAAAGGGGCAATGGGAGGTTGGTGTTGGGATCCAGTTGTTCCACCTGACACGCCCACATTGATTTGGGATTTATTTTGTTGGGGGAAGGGTAGAGTTTGGAGACATGGCTGGGGTTGGTTTTTAGGTGGGGAAAAAGAAGGTAGGAATAAAGAGAGTCAGGATCATTGTATACTATGTGGGCTGAGGGGAGGCCAGCCTGTCAAGTTATGTCATGTGCAGCACCAAGAAAAACAAGGGAGGAGACCCGTGGTGCTCAGTCTTTTTATTCACTCAAGACCTGACACATACATGTTTTGGTCGTGAGGCCTGCCTCGCTCCTCAATGTGGAATACTGTTTTGTAATTGTCCTCTTATGATGTAAAAACTTTTGATCTAATGGAGACAATAAATTGTCCCTGCACACAGCGGCTTTGTTTTTCTAAAGTCATTTTTATTGATTCACTCATCGTTACTTCAGATTTTGTTTTTACATCATAAGAGGACAATTACAAAACAGTATTCCACATTGAGGAACAGACCCCTGAGGCAGGCCTCACGGCCAAAACATGTATTTGTCGGGTCATGAGTGAATAAAAAGACTGAGCACCACGGGTCTCCTCCCTTGTTTTTCTTTGTTGTACCCTGAGGAGGTAGTATCTCCTGTTTGGGTGTGTTGTTATGTGTAGCACCACCATGAGAAGAAGCAGAATTCTGCAGCACTGTGGGAGGTACGTGTGGTGAGTTAAAGGGAAATTGTTTTTGGGCATATGTGGGGCAGCTAGTTCGGCACCATTTGACAGTGAGGATTGGGGAAAGTGTCTTTCCAATGTTATCGGAATTATGCTGGGTTGTTGGTTTGTTTTTTTAAAAATTATTTTACTATGGGCTCCTTTTACGAAGGCGTGTTAGCGGTTAGACGCGCGTAATAGCACACACTAAACCGCCGGCTGCGCTAGCCGCTACCGCCTCCTCTTGAGCAGGTGGTAGTTTTTCGGCTAGCATGGGGGTTAGCACGTGATTAAAAGTCACACGTGCTAAAGCCGCTAACGTGTCTTTGTAAAAGGAGCCCTATATTTCAGTTAGTGATGAAATGCAAACAAAGAGCAGACCCGAGAGAATGTCGATAACCAGATTTATTCAGCACAACATTGAATTGAAAAAATAAATAAATGTCCAACACAGCCATATTTGCACCATATTGGATCATGCTGATCACTTGCTTTCTTGTTTCCTCAGTTAGTGATGATGCAGGTGCTCCTTCAAGGGAACAAAATTTCTTAATTCCTTCTTGTCAACTTTGCCCTAGTGGTAGTACCATGAGATTATCACTAAGTGGTTAGAGATGCCAATATGGAACCTGGCTATGACGGTGAAGGATTCTCTGAGCATTGCTCCTGCTCCTACTAGGGAGGGGGTGTTTCAGGGAGAGGGGAATTTTTGGTGAAGATTTCGGGGCATGTCAGGGATGTCGAGGAATGGTTTGCCAAAGATGTCAAGGGTGTTGGAGGGGAGATTTTGTTGTAGATGTCAGGGGAAGGGGATTATGGAGTGCCATACAAGGGAGTAAGGGGTTGTTTTTAGATACATGCCACAGAAAGTATATTGCCAATAACCTGGATGCATGCATGTGTGGTAAATGTATGCACTGTGTGGCTACTGCATGGGTATCTGTTGGGCACCTCCCCCCCCTCCCCCCCCCCCCCCCCCCCCGCAGCAGCTATTGCATGAGCTCTGCATTTAGCACACTACATTTTAATAAACAGGCCACTTAATTTTGGTTGTATAGTGGCTTATATTTCCAAAAATAAGTGTTAGCTAGTGTTTTATTTGTAGAACACAGCACTTCATTTAACTCTGCAATCAGACTAAGATATGGGTTTTTTAAAAATATTATTATTGTGAACCTTTTATGTAGCAATTAATTTATCTTGTGTATAGTCACTGAGCTAAGCAGTTTTATTAGAGGCTGAATGGAATTTCTGAAGCCTTTCCTCCAGCTGAATCAGAAGATGCTTATTGTGAGCCCACTAGGGACAAAGAAAAATACCTGCATATAATATATGTAAAGCACTTTGGTTGTACCTCAAAAGGTTCAAGGTCATTTTGTGTTTGATATACCACATATCAGTTACAGCCTTCTGCGTGGTTCACAATCAGTTTACAATCTAATCAGGTACTCAAGTATTTTCCCTATCTGTCATGGTGAGCTCACAATCTAGATATGTTACCTGGGGCAAAGGGAGGGTTAGGTAACTTGCCCAGGTTCACCAGGAGCAGCACTTGGCCTGAACCCTCAACCCAGAGGCATAGCGAGGGTGACAGGCGCCCCCCCTCTCCCACCCTCTTCTCCACCTCCACCTCGTCCACTCCTTCTCTACCCCCTCCTGCCACACATACGCGCACCCCTTCCCTTTCCCTGTACCTCTATAACGTTTCCGGCCAGAGTAGCAACCCCAGCGTTGGCTCTTCCTCTTATACCAGCCATAGACCAGGTGTAAATGATTGTGCTTAGATTACTAAAAAAAAAAAAAAAAAAAAGCAAGTAAATCATAGAATTCTATAATTAATGCAGCTAATTTTGCACCCAGACTCCACCCATGTATACACCTACTTTCAAGCTACATGCCATCACATTTAGGTACCATGCTATGGAATAGCACACAGCTGGAATATTGGTATTTAGGCATACATGGTCTGAATATCTTGAATTTGTTTTGTGTTGTCCTCCAGGGACAAGATACAATTTGAATATCAGAATTTCAGTTTCATGGGGTCTTAAAATGTTCCCAGTGATTCTTCCAGTTTGTCAGAGGTCATATGCACATTTTAGACCTGTTCTCTTTGAGAATGTTTCACTTCTTTTTAGCGAAGACTTTCTGCCTTTCACCTGGAGCATGTCACCATTGTGCATGTAGGCCGTCTTTTACTTAAACCATGGTAGATGTTTCTACTGTGTCCCAGGGCGCTAAATGCTCTGACGCTGCGTCAACATTCATAGAAATTCTATGAGCGTTGGAGCATTTAGCGCTCCAGGCCTCAGTAGAATCCTCTGCTGCAGCTTAGTGATAGGTGTGTGTGTGGGGGGGGGGAGGGGGTAATGTGGTAACTAATATAAACACTCATATATTTCTTCATTCTATAATTGATTTTTGGCCCTGATGCAGTCTGTGAAACATAGCCATGTTGAAACATAGTCATGTTGTTTTTTCAAATTGGCTTTTAATTTTGAAGGTTCTGCTAGGAAGGTAAAATTCCTAGCATAAATTCATAAATGACTGCATCTTGGAGCAACTGATCCAGGAACCAACAAGAGGGTGAGCAACTTTAGATTTAGTCCCGTGGCTGACCCAGAAGCTTTCCCTCTGCCACATGCCACCCACTCTGATGCAATTTCCTGTTTCCAACAACTGAGCACATGCAGGGTACTGGTGTCAGTGGCTCAAGGATACTGCTCAGACTGCCAAGCTCATCAAAAGGTAGTTTTGACTTTCTGCAGAGGATGTCTTGAGCTTGGGGATCTTCACCAGCTAAAATATTTATATTTTGAGTTTGAAGGTGCTGGAGGAGGAGTGGAGGATTGGGGATGAAAGAAAATTATGTGCCCACCACTTTGAGCTCAGGCACACCCAAAATTAGCTGTTGGTTATGCCACTGGTAGAATCTAACCTTTTTGTTCTGGTGGATGCTTGGAATATTCTCCTGGAGAATTAGTATGATTGTGTGATAGTCTGTTTTAATGGTCATAAATAGAAATAAAACAAAATAAGGGAATACTTATATTATTGTACTAACTTAATAACTTGATAATGCCTTTGAATATTTATCAAAAATGTATTGTTATTTTCCTTTCCCTTATATTATTTCAATTTATTATCTCCTGGAGATGAGGGTTGCGACAAAACCAGTGTGATGTACAGAGAAGATCCCTCAGATAGGAAGAGAAAAGTAAGCAAGCACCCCATAGAAGAGTGTTGGTTCACACCCTGTGCTGATCCTTGTGGCCCTGGGCGAGTCACTTAATCCTCCCCTGCCCCAGGTACATTAGGTAGACTGTGCGTGCAACAGAGAGGGAAAATGCTTGAGTACCTGATTTGTAACCTGTTCTGAGTTCCTTTGGGAGGACGAGCTAAAAAAACAAACACTGAGCACAGTCAGCTAAAAAACAGTAGTGACTTTTGCACTTTGTAAGAATGCATGTGGGTGGGAGGGAGTGGTGGAGGAGATTGATCAGCATGGAGTGACAGTTACGGTCAGTGGCGTAGTAAGGGTGAGTGGTGCCCCTCTCCCCCCTGCTGCATGTGCCCCCCCCCCCTTCCCTCTTTTTAACTTCTCTGGCATGAGCAGCGTGCCCATGTCGATGTCCACTCACCCTTTGACATCACTTCATAGGCACGGGTCCTGGAAGTAATGTCAGAGAGAGCACCAATGCTGACATGGGCAGCAACCTCGTGCCGGGGAAGTAAAACGGTACCGGGGGGAAGGGGGGGAAAAGGCAAGGGGCGTGCGGAAAGGAGAGGAGCGGGGAGGGGTGGAAGATGGGTGCCGTGCCCTTAGGAAGACCGCACCTGGGGCAGACCGCACTCCCCCTTACTACGCCACTGGTTACAGTCCTAATCCCATAACTGAACAGACTGAATGGGCCATTTCAGTCTTTATCTGACATCAACTAATATTTTATTATACCCCTATGTAGCATCCTCACTTAGATACAGTGCAAGCAAAAACATGATACAATCACAGTCTATGTAACTCATGTTGTCTGCTCGATCCTTATTATAATCACATCAAAATGCAAATAAGGAGGCTGTTAGACTGCTCTGTTGCAAAGGTCCATCTGTTAATTTATTGTTGGCATTTACCAGTCTGACTTTTTAATAATAGCCTCGCTTATTAAAAGAAATTAATTCCTCAGGACTTAAATTACTAAGTGAGTTCAGGATGTCAGTACAATGAATGAAAAGTTAGATCTGTTCTCATGATCCCTGTGGTATATTATAAGTCACATCTATCCAGTAGAGCAACTTCAGATCTCTGGTTGGATTCGGCAGAACTGAGAGTCAATTTTTGATGCATGCTGGATGGAAAATTACAGAGCTTAGCCTGTGCTAGGCACTGTGTGATAGAGCAGTTGAGATACAGCCAGATGGAAACAACACTAAAGATTTATTTATTTTGATTTACCTAATTTTTTTTTTCATTGGTTGCTTAAAGCGAGTTACAATCAGATGTTTCCCTATCTCCAGAAGGCAAAAGGACCCTTCTTACTAAGCAGTTCTCTCATAGACAGGGCCAGTTTTAGACATGCTAGGGCCCAGGGCTGAAATATAGCAGGGAGTCCTGATCCCTTCTCCTCCCCACCCCCACCCCACCTCCTTTTGCCCCATGATCCAGCATCTCTTTTGCCTGCCTGCCTGTCAAACACTATTTCTTCTCTCCCTTGCTCTCTTCCCCTGCTCCAACATATTTCTTGTTCTTCCCGACTGCCCATCCATACAGCATCTCTCTCCTTTCCCTCCTCCCCAAGCTGCAAAGAGAATGCTTCCAGGTTGGCAAGAAGTGAGGCTGCCTTGAAAGATGCCGGAGAACTGCAGAAGCAGCATGCAAGATAGAGAAAAGGGGAAAGAGATGCTGGACCGTGGGGAGGAGGGAAAGGAGAGAGACACTGGATCACAGGAAGTGAGAGAGGGAAAAAAAGTGCATGTCCACCTGCTTTGGAGGTGGAGGAGGAATGTGTTGCCTCCGCAGTCTTCACCTGCCTCCCCTCCCAAAAAAAAAAAAATTGGACGGCTGTCTAAGGCCCAGTAATCCCTCCCTCCCATTGTCCTCCATATATCTCTCCCTCCCTCTCTCTCCCCGTTTCACAATTTGTTTTTCTAGTACCTTCCTCCACCTCTGGTCTGCATTTGCCCCCTCTTTCTCATCCTTCCCCACCTCCATTCCTAAGCTAACTTTAAAAAGCTCCAGAAGTCCCCATAGTCTGGACATCTCTTCCCCTTCTCTGTCCATTTCCCTCCCCTTCCTGGTCTTTTTTCAAAATCCAAATTTTCCTTTTCAAAGGAGCCCTGGCACTGACAGGAGAGAGGAGCTGCGCCTAGTGATTGCTTTTCTGAGCAAGCACCAGTCACAGTTCCTCCCCCTTTTACTGGTGATGTTCCGCACAAAAAGCATGTATATAATTTGCGTGCTTTTCTGCTGAGCCTCACCAGGAAAAAAAAAAAAAAAATTCTCCTACCACAGCATTTTTTACCTTGGTGTTAAAGTTTTGTGCATCTGGGTCTAAGGTCACTTGCACATACAACTTCTAATTGGTTCAAATTAGCACCAATTAACACCAATACTTGCTTGTTAATTCCAATTAACAGCCAATTATTAAATTATTCTATAAATTGTGTGCACAAATTTGCATGCTAAGCTTAAATTTGGGTGCACAAGTTTATAGAATTAGGGGAAATATGGGAGAAAATATTTAATAAATTGATCCATCTAAACCATTTAAAATGTAAATATTTGTCATTGGCATTGCTAGATCTTGGAGGAGATGCAATCTAATAGTTAGATTATCAAGCTGGGAACCAAAACGCAAGGTTATGTATCCTCCTTATGCTTCTTCCAGCTGATATTCAGCACCATTTGACAGGAATGGCTTCTGGCCAGCCAAACAGCACATAGCCAGCTATCTTCTACTGAATATCCAGGTCCAACACAGCCGGTCACTGTCAGTATTCAGTGGCTCACCGGCTAATGCATACAGCCAGATAGACCCGCTTAAAAAGCAGGTCTAAGGCCGCTAGGTCTTAGCCAGCCAGCCTCCCACAGTCTGAATATCGGAGCCCTTAAATTTTGGGGGGAAGAGGGGGAGGGAAGCTCATAAGAAGCTGAATGTTTTGGGGTTGGATTATTTGCTGTGTGAGGGCAGGTGCCGTATATATTGATCCAAGGGGCTGTGTATATGCGTTGCTAGATGTTAGAGATGTGTCATTTTCTATACGGTGTGTGTGCGTGCATGCGTATGCACAGAGTCACTGGGGAGGAGGGGTGCTGCTTGGGGAGGTTGCCAGTTGATCCAGGAGAGTGTGGATAGGAACCAACTCTTTGCAGGCTGAGCACCCCTAATATTTAGCAAACTCTTTCACTGTATCCAGAAAAGGATCATTTGTTTGGTGTTTGGCACCCCAAATCATTTTGAAATATTGGCGCCTATGTTTGTGTATTTGTGTATGTGCACTCATGTGCTGCTTGGAGAGGTTGTCAGTTGATCTAGGTGTGTGTCTTTGTTTTTGTGTGTGCAGAGATGCCGAGGGTGAATTATCCAAAAGAGTGAGACACGTGCTAAGGTTATCAGACATCCGGGAAAACCCAGATATGTCCTCTTTATAGAGGACTGTCCAGGTGCCCGGATGGATTTTCAAAGTCTGGTAGTGTGTCTGGGTTTCTCGAGCTCGGGGTCGCGTCTGGAGGGCCACTGAGTATGCGTGGATGTGACGCGATGATGTATGACATCATCATGTTGCATCTGCGCATGCTTGGAGGCCCTGCATACGGCCCTGAGCTTGGGAAAGGAGATGAGGGGGTGGGGATGAAGGCATAAAAGGGCGGGTCCTGGACAGTATGGGCCGGGGCCACATGTTCTCTTTTCATGGAGAAGAAATCTGGTAACCCTAGGTTAAGCACTTAACCAGCTATGGGTTACTTCATAAATGCTGGGCTAGAGGATGCTAAAAACCTCTAACGCCGTTTAAAAAAAGCCCAAAGATAGGACTGAATTTTATGTGGTGACCGTGACCAGTGCTGAATATCAGCAGTTAAACAGCCTAGTGTTGACTCCACCCCCTGGAACACCCCCAAAATAGCCAGTTTGGCCTTAGACGCTAATCAGTCATTTTCAGCAGCACTGAACAGTAAAGTACCACTGAAAATGACTGATTAGCCCTAAACAAGCAATTTAACTGCCCAGAAGCCATTTCTGGTTGGTTAAATTGCTTTGAGTATCGACCCTTTAACACTAAAATTTAGGAGCATAGAAAGTAGATGGCAACAGGGACAGATTTAGGGTGGGGGAAATAAGTTAGGATCTTAGTACTGATTCTCAGCACTGGACTCATAATTTAGGCTTATAAATGTAGGCAAATAAATGGCAGGCCTACATTTATGAGCATCACTTATATGCTGTTAAATTAAGATGCATTTTCAGCTGAAAAGTTATGTTCCTAAGTTTAGCTGAATATAGGGCACATATTTTGGAGGCTAACTTGGGTGCATAAATTTAAGAGCATGGTATATTCTGAATATCGAGCCCAGAGTACACAGATCGAATGCTCTTCTCTCTCTGCTTGCATTATGAATAGGAAAGGCAGCCTGCAGACTCATCTTTTTCCTTCTCCCACATGTTGACAATGTCTAATCCTTATTGATACTGATATGGTAACAGCTTTAACTCTGAGGTTTTGCCCTTGAAATTTATAAAGCACCTCTAATCACAGTTTAATTTTTATTGTCTTTCCGTAGGATATTGATTACAGTTACTGACAAACTGTTGCTCTGTGCCTATTACTTACAAAGGCCCAAACGGTGTACACAGATTTGCCAATAGCTGACAATGCAAGTTGCAAGATCCTTAACGTAAGACCTTTATTTCATGTAAGTGAAGAAAACTGAAAGAGAGGAAAGGAAAAGAAGTGCTTTGCGTTGCTTTTTTTTTTTTTTTAATCACAGGGATGGTAAGGGTAAGATGGGTTTTGAATCTAGAAATTTTGAAAAATATCAGCTTTCCTCATGTACAACTAGCATTGTACAGTTGTTTTTGGATTTTTAAGAGCCATACGCTAATGAATATGAGATGCATATTTAAAATCCAGACAACAGGCAATTTGCCTGGTTCATAGACAACGGCGCGAAAGACAAAAGTGCGCGCTGACAATTGAGCGCAGCGCACACCGCCGCACCACTCTAAATTACAGTTTTTAGGGGCTCCGACGGGGGGTTTTGTTGGGGAACCCCCCCAGTTTACTTAATAGACATTGCGCCGGCGTTATGGGGGGTTTGGGGGGTTGTAACCCTCCACATTTTACTGTAAACTGAACTTTTTCCCTAAAAACAGGGAAAAAGTGAAGTTTTCAGTAAAATGTGGGGGGTTACAACCCCCCACGCCCCCCACAACGCCCCCACAACGCGGCACGATGTCTATTAAGTAAAGTGGGGGGAGGTTCCCCCCACACCCCCCCGTTGGAGCGCTAAAAACAGTAATTTAGAGTGGCGCGGCAGCGCGCGTTGCGCTCAATTGTCTGGGTGCACCTTTGTCCCGGCGCGCTTTTGACCTGACACCAATTTGCCTTCACAGAGTATGGGATCCTTTTGCAAAGGTGCATTAAGGCCTTAACGCGCGGAATAGCACGTACTACATTGCCCCGCACGCTAGACCTTAACACCAGCATTGAGCTGGCATTAGTTCTAGAAGCGTAGCGTGGGTTTAGCGTGCGCTAAAATGCTGCGTGCGCTAAAAACGCTAGCGCACCTTAGTAAAAGGAGCCCTATGCGGTCTATTGCTAAAAACGTGAATTCCACTGATATTCTATTATAAAAGCATAGCAGATCTGAACAGATAATGCTGTGAAAGCAGCAGTAAATTAGCATTTCAGCCACACACTACTGTCATTAATCTCCTAAATAAGTAAACCCAGAGTTTAGAGGCTTCAAACTAATAACAAAATCTTGAAAATACTGCAGTTGTCAGTATGTTGTTTTTCAAAGCTGTAGATTAGATTTAGGTTCCTAGCTGATTGACAGTGTCCCAAAATGCTAGTACAGTGGTCCCTCGCATAACGAACGCCTCGCACAACGAACGCTGCACACAACGAACTTCATGTCTTGATTCACACAACGAACTTCGTTTCACACAACGAACTTCACACAACGAACTTCGTTTCACACAACGAACTTCGTTTCACACAACGAAGTCGCCCGAGCTGCCGATGTATTGCATCCTTCCGCGCAGGCACTGCAGGCAGTCGTTAGTCACTGCGCTTAACTGCCCTCTCTCACTGTATACAGTTGTCCTTTTAAGATAAACTCAATATTTTTTATATATCATGGCTTCTAAAAAAAGCAGGAAGGTGATTTCTGTTGAAATGAAACGGGAAATAATTAGAAGGAGTGAATGTGGGGTAAAACAGTGTGACCTCGTCAAAGAGTTTGGCCTCAGCAAGACCACCATTTTCACCATTTTGACAAATTTATCTTTTTTTATGTCATCTTAGCATATTTTATGCTGCAGAACGAATTATTTTTTTTAACATGTATTGTTATGGGAAAACGCTTTTCACATAACGAACTTTTCGCATAACAAACTTGCTCCTGGAACGAATTAAGTTCGTTGTGTGAGGCACCACTGTACACAGATTTACACCTGTTATAAGTAGAGGAGTAGCCTAATAGTTACAGAATCAGGCTGCATTGGCTGCCTTTTGAGGCCAGAGTATTTTTTAAGTTTTGGTGTATCTTTTTGGTTTATTACCTTCCTATTTGGTATCTTACCTGAAACTGTTTAATTCATTGAAATGTACCAGAAATTTCGGTATGTTCCTCTTCCCTACCCCAAGGGCCTGTCGCTATAAGACTTTTTTTGGACAGGACATTGGAATATCAGGCGGGGAAGTTGAATTCCTGGATGAGTCCGCTGATTGTTCAAGCCTATTCTTATCTTACATTTAGGAAATTATTGAAAACTCACCTATTTGATAAACAAGAATGCTGATATTTTAGAAGGTATTTTTTATTAGGCTCTGTATTTTAAATGTACTTTTTATCTAATGCTGTATTTAATAATAATAGTTGTGTTTTTTGAAATTGTATTTTTTAACTGAAATGTTTCCGTTCTTCTGTTGTGAACCGCCTAGAACTGCTGGTGGGGCGGTATACAAGAAAATAAATTATTATTATTATTACTGCCTACAAAGTAGGTGTCAATATCTATTAACACTTGTAGTATTTTTTTTATGCAAAAAAGACTATCCACAAACAATATCCACTCCTTCATTAGTCCTGCCTGATGTGAGAACTCCTTTGAATAACCGTTTTCACCACTACCTCCCACCAAGAAGAAGAAGAACACAGAACCTTTTCACCTACCCTCCACTCAACGGTACTCGTCGTAAGAAACTTTACGACAACCTCCTGGGGACACAGGCAGCTAAAATAGACTCTGACATCTCAAAATTACTGACCAAAACAACAGACATAAAAGAGTTCCGCAAAGAAATAAAAACATTACTGTTCAAAAAATATCTCCCATCACTCTAACCACCACCCAATGAGCTCCCAATCAACGACTTCGGAAATACCCACCTATATCATCTTTTTATCTGTGATCTAGAATGTACTGTAATTTCTTCTACACTACACCCGATTTAACCGATCGAGTTGACATGTATTACCTCTGTAAAATGCATTATCTTCTGTTATATGTAATATCTTCTGTAATAAGTATTATCTTCTGTGAAATTGTAGTATTATAACTCATTACTGTTCCTGTAACTTACTCTTATCCTGAAATGTAACTCTACTGGAATGTCCCAGATATTTTCTATATTGTAATCCGCCTAGAACCGCAAGGCACAGGCGGAATAGAAATCCCTAATGTAATGTAATAGTCGTTTTACTCATAAGAAAATGGATTACCTCCATTACCTCCATTGATACCATATTTTGAAAAGAGATACTCACATCACAGTTCTCCAAATATTACAGGAACTCCCTCAATATAACTTGATCCCCTGACCAAATTAACAAGATGTCATCAATAAACCTTTTCCAACTCACAATATGTTTACTAAACTTACTTTTATAAACATACTTATTTTCAAATCAGGCCATATAGAGACAGGCTATTGAGGGGGCCACTGTAGCCCCCATAGCCACCCCCTTTGTTTGCAAAAACAAAAACAAAAACCTCTTATCAAACTTGAAATAATTACTCTTAATTATCAATTCATAAAATTCCCCCAACAGGACTTTCTATCCTTCTGATATATCCATTCCATTCAGTAATTGTTTTAATAACTCTGCTTGCCTGTTGCTGCGGGATATTAGTGTACAGGACTTTTACATCCATCGATACTAATATTACTGGCTGTTTTATTGTAATTTTATTTAACTCTTGAATCAAATGGGTCGAATCCTCAATAAATGAAGGTATTTGATGCACTACTTCTTTCAAATGGAAAATCCACTAATTGAGATAATGGTTGAAACAAAGACCCTTTACTATTAACAATGGGATGCCCTGGAGGTGATTGAAGGGACTGTATTTTTGGGAAATATATATTCGGATGTTCCAACATTAAATATTTATATTCTTTTGCTGTAATTATTCTCCTCTCTCTGGATTCATTTAATATATATATTTCATTCCAAAAATATATAAGTCCCTTCAATCACCTCCCTTCCTTTGAGAGGAACCTCTGGGTAGTTCACTAATGGGGTCCCAGTTACCAGTCCTCAACAGGGCTCAGTGACCACCAGTAACAGGGCTCCCTCTAGAGTACTGCCTGTGCTCTTCTCAGCCCTCAGGCACCAATAGTGCCTCCACAGGCCCTTTTCTTCTGCCCTGAGCTCTCTGCTTCCAAGGGCTGTCAATCCCTAGTGGTACGCCTCTGCTGGTACACAGCATACCAGCTCTAAAAAGAGCTCTAGGTCAGTCAGTGACAGAGTTTTCCATCTAGAGAGCTACCTCCTAAAAGAGTATAATGCACAGATATGACTCTATATACAGTGCAAACTCATAGATTCTAGACTCTCTTTCAGCAAGCTGGCTCTACTTGTGGAGAGTAGATATCCACTTCTGTTATTCTGGTTCAGCTCTGTTCAGCTCACATCCTCATATTCGTTTGAGCCCACAAGCTTTATTCCCATTCATTAGATAACCTCTTAAAATGCATAACTTTTCGTCCAAGTGTTTGAGTATTCATCCCTCAGTGCTTGATTTGTAATGTAATGTAATGTAATTTATTTCTTATATACCGCTACATCCGTTAGGTTCTAAGCGGTTTACAGAAAATATACATTAAGATTAGAAATAAGAAAGGTACTTGAAAAATTCCCTTACTGTCCCGAAGGCTCACAATCTAACTAAAGTACCTGGAGGGTAATAGAGAAGTGAAAAGTAGAGTTAGAGGAAAAATAAAAATAAAATAAACATTTTAACAAGACAGCATTGATCTAAATACTTTGTAAGGTAGAAGAGAGGAGAGAAAGGAATAGAAGCAGAAGGGGGAGCCGTTGAACAGTAGAATTCTGGAGAAATTTAAATGATAGAAATAGAACAAAACAAAGACAAAAGGCAAAACAATAGATAAGATTAAAGATAAATCATAAGCTGGAAAGAAAAATAAAATAAAACTTTGTCTTCAATCCACGGTTTCAGCGATGAAGTGGAGCAAGTAAGTTTAGGAGGAGCAATTGACGTTTCCAGAAAGGGCTTCTTCAGGGAAGAGACTTGGCAGACAGTTCCAGGATGCCTATGTCTCCTCCCCTGCGATGTTCTCCCATCCATGCATTCCCTCCCAGACACACTGCCCGTGCCCCAGCCGCTCCAAGGAGGCTGCATCAGATGAGGCCCACGGTGAATGCAGGATTCTCTCCTGTGCGGGAAAGCCGCCCGGAGCTGACAGTCGATCTTCTTAGCGGATTGCATGGGGGGAAGAGTTCACACTCTTGGTAGGATCGGGTCTGTGGGCTCTCGGTGGTTGTGGCTGGTCTCGTTGTTGCTTAGGTGTAAAAGCAGTTGATCTCCACTGCTGCTGATATTTAAAAGCAGGCAGATTGATCTCTCCAATGGACTGCAGGGGGAGGAGTTCACACTCCTGGCAGGATCGGGTCTGTGGGCTCTTGGTGGTTGCGGTAGGTCTCGCTGCTGCTTGTATGTAAAAGCAGTTGTTTTTCTACTGCTGCTGATATTTAAAGCAGGTAGATTGATCTCTTAAACGGGATATAGGGGGAGGAGCTCACATGCCTGGTTGGATCGGGGCAAGGGTTCCTATTATAGGCAGCTGGTCTTGCTGCTACTTAGGTGTTAAAGCAGTTGATCTTCCTAGCGGACTGCAGGAGGTGTGGAGCTCACACTCCTGTCATGATCTGGTCTATGGGCTCTTGGTAGTTGCGGTTGGTCCCAATGCTGCTTAGGTGTAAAAGCAAGTGTTTGAGTATTCATCCCTCAGTGCTTGATTTGCATATGGAGTTACCTACTACCCCTTCTGCACACAGCCATGTAACTTTCATAAATGGGATAAAATTCTCCTGCAGTCAGATAAGTGGCAGGCAAAAACCCCTTTTCAGTTTTTAACACAGACAGATAATTGCTGGTTTCAAACCCATTGTTCACAAACACCTCTTTCTAAGCTCTCTCAGAATGAAAACCAAACATTCCACACAGAAGCAATGGAGCTCACTTTCCAGGCCATGTGTATTTGATTGTTTGCATGGATCCCAAAAACAGCCCTGTTGGGGATCTGACAGACCTACTGATGTCTTGAAAATTTTGAAAGCGGTCTAAATACGGTGCTGAAAAAACAGGGCAACCATCAAATCCCAGCACTACAGTACTCCAGTACCTCCTCTTTATTTCATGGAAGAAATGAAAAAAAAAATCTGCTTCGGTCTTTAGGTTATTGATAGAGTGTGTATGTGTGTGTTGATAGTGCTCATATAAATTGATATCATTTCCAAACTGCTGTCTCACACCTCTTATGTTCCCATCTCCTGTAATTTTACTGGTATGTGTTTTGATAGTGCAAATTCAGTCAAATTAAATTGCATGTATAAATTGATATCCTTTCCTGGCTACTGTCTCACTCCTCTTATGTACCCATCTCCTATAATTTTATTGCTGTTAATACATACTAATACACTGAACCCAGCTGTTCCTCCATCTGTTTATCTCCAGAAAGAATGGCTCCAGTTGTGGGCAAGAAAATTAACGGCACTGCCATTCTCCTAGATAAGCAGGGTTTTAAAAATCTGTTCCTAATCTGTGATCTGATTTTGAAGTAATTTTCCTCAGGGGCAATGTGTTCAAATGTATTAGTTTTGTGCATACCATGACAGGAAAGCCAGGGTATGTGGAGTATGATATTGGTTTCTCAAAATTACTGCTAATGTTTGTCATATTACTCACATCCTGTGAAAGAGAGCTTTCTTCAGCAGTTCATAAGATGTAAAATATATAGGCAACCAATCTAAGTATGCTGAAAAATTCCTTTTAATCAAGCCTATGGCACCCTGGTATCTCTTCTTTTAGTTATTATTTAAAAAAAATGTATAACCTGCACCATCTACATTCTGGGCAGCTTACAACAAATATTAATAATTTTTGAATATAAAAGTGACTACACACTAAATACAAAAATAAAAACATTAAAAGGGGATTTCATCAAGGTATGGTAAAGGTTCACCCTTTACTGCACCTTGATTCTCCTTGGGATTCAGCAACCTACGATATCCCAGTACCGCAGGTTGCTGAATCCCATCCTATAGGAATAATGCTGCTTATGAGGTGGCTCACATACTGTATATGAGCCACCTCATAAGCAGCATTATTCGTGTGGCCCAGGGGCCACATTTTGTTAGTGGCACCATAGAGGCCAGTAGCTCCTGGCTACCTCCCTGGACCCCACAGGACCCCTTTGGACCTCCCTGGACAGTACAGGTAGCCAACAGGGGGTTCAGGGAGGGGGCCTACGGGGTGTCTATGCCAGGAGGTGTCTGTTGGGGTGAGGAATTCAGGCTGCAGCCCAGGAGCATCAAACCGTTGCTTTGCACATCCTAATGCTCCCGGACAGTAGAATAACCCAAGCAAAGAGCTCGGGTTATTTTACAATTGTTTTTCAGCCCTAAGGCGACTTGCGGTATATCACCGCAAGTCGTACTAGCCGATTAGCGTGGTAATGAGACGAAAAAACATTCATTTGCATGTTTTGCATCTCATTACTGAGTAATGCTTAGCGACTTATTTTTGTCCCTGCTGTATTAGGGCTGTATAAGTTGCCATTTACCGCAACTTAAAGCTCTAACACTGCTTGAAGAATTCCCTTCTAAATATTAAAATGATAACTACCCTGTGTCCCTGAAAATAAGCCCTATCCCGAAAATAAGCCCTAACATGATCTTGAAAGATGCTCCTAATATAAGCCTAACCCCCAAAATAAGTCCAAGTTAAGATCGACCCTTGACACCCCCCGCCCCGAATGTACCCGACACTCCCTGACTCCATCCCTGACACTAGTGCTGCCTGATTTGCTGAAAAAAATTGAACTCGTTGATTCAGCAACCCCCACTCCTGCTGCTTTAGGAGGCCTCGGAGCAGAGGTATGTCAGTCTCATGGTGGGAGGCTCGGTGGGGTTCTGCTGCACAGGGGGATGGGAGGGATGGATAGAAAGATGCTGCACAAGAGGATGTGTGAGAGGAGAGGAAAGATACTGCATATGGGGGGGGGAAGAAAGAAGAATTGGGGTAGAAGAGAGGAAGGGAGAGATCATTGTTGTACTTGAAAAAAAATAAGACATCCCTGAAAGCAAGCCCTAGTGTGTATTTTTTAGACCCAAAATTAATATGACACTGTCTTATTTTCGGGGAAACACGGTTACTAAGCCTGACAGCATGAGTTTGCGAGTCAGTGCTCTAATGGCCATAGGAAGTGAATGGGCATTGGAGCTTTTGTGGTGCAGCACTCGGCTGTTTAGCTTAGTAAGGGGGGGGGGGGTGTTAATATAAAATTTCATAAACATACGACTTCTAAATATAGATGTGGCTTTTAAATGCAGACATTATCCAAAGCTTAAACATTACAAAACAGCAGAGGCAGGAATAAAAGTGACTTCTGATTTTTATCCAAATGCTTTTGGTTTTTTTGGGTTGTTTTTTTTTTTGGGGGGGGAGGTAAATAAATAGATTTTAAATTGTTTCTAAAACTCTCTGGTTGGGTAATGGCACATAAAGAAATAGGCAATATATTCCATAAAACAGGGCCAGCAACCCAAGAGATTGTGGGATATGATTCATGCAATCTAATTTGTCTGAAAGAAGGCACTTCAAACAAGTATCTATCAACAAGACATAATAACCTAGGTAAATACTCTGAGGAAAAGCAAGCAACATTAGTCTTACATGAGTGATGCTATCCAATAAATCCCACATGGAGTGCTCTCCAGCTAGTTTACAGCAACTTTTTAGAACATAGTACCACACACATGTACAGTCATGTGAAAAAATTAAACACCCTATGAAATATTCAGTTCTTTCTTAAGAAATGTTCACATATCGATGTCAAATCTTTTTTTTATTTATCTCTGGAAAAGAACATAAGAACAGCTGCTGCTGGGTCAGACCAGTGGTCCATCACGCCCAGCAGTCCGCTCACGCGGCGACCCCCAAGTCAAAGACCAGTGCCCTAATCAAGACCAGCCCTACCTGTGTGATGTAATTGCAGGTAAACTCCAAAATATTTCCTCAATTTACTCATGAAGCAAAAGATATCCACAAAAATGTGTATTCTAACTGAAGAATAAACCCTAATAGCTAGTGTTACCCGCTTTGGCTGAAATAATTGCAATGAGACGCTTCTTGTAGCCATCCTTAAATGTTCCAAAATTGACCCTATATGATATAAAATCTTTGGTGCCGTTCATATAGCAACCTTAGGGTATGCGATATTTGGGCAACTGGTTGCCGCCACTTTCTATATTAAAATTGTACCAGGTACATTTTCCACCCATGCTTAAAATAATTAAGGAAGATTTTAACAGATGGTGATTTATCTTTAGGTCTCTGAATAGGCAGGTAAGAAACTGCTTATTACTTTAAAGACATTAATGTTACCCCTGGAGAAAGATGTTATTGGGCAGTGAATTGAGGACTTTTTTTTTTTTTTTAAACAAAGGGCTTCCAGATCAACAATGGATTGCTATGGAACAGAGAACAGTGTCACCTCAGAATATTGGCCATATTCCTTTTACTACTTTGCAATCCTCACTCTCTATGATATCTAACTCTGTGATTCCTTGTAGAGAGTTGCGCGGGGACAGAAATCCCACCCGTCCCCGCCAAAATCCCACCGTTCCGCAAGGAATCCCTCCGTCCCCGCGTGGAATCCCCTCCATCCCCACCCGTCCCCACGAGGAATCCCCTTCGTCCCCGCCTGTTCCTATAAACTTCAGAAATAGTTATTTCATTTAATTATGCTACTGAATTAAAGGCTCTGGTAAGGACCCATTTACAAATAAGCAAAGACACTTTATTAATTTGGAAATATTAATTGGGAAGAATACATACTTTGTAAATAGGTTTCTACCAGAGCCTCTAATGTAAATATAAAATATAAATACTCAGCTGATGAGAACCCCCAAGCTGTCAGCTGAGGACTTCCTTTGCAGTTGCCAAGCTTGGCAGGCAGCAGTAGCGTCCCTGAGTCACAGATGCTGGCACCTCAGTGGCTCATGGATGTTGCCAGCGACTGCTGTGCTTGGTGGAGGGGAGTTCTGGCCATCTCTAGAGGAGGTCCTCTGCTGGTGGTGCTTGGGGATCCCCACCAGTCACAGCAAGGGTCAGCAAGTACTTCAACACTGTAGAAATAAAACCAGAAATGCATTTTCTTTTCTTTTGAACACAATACAAAGGCATCTGCTATATACATTTCCCAAAGCTAACATATTTTAGTCAATAAATTCCGGTTTTTACCTTTGTTGTCTGGAGACTTATTTTTCCATAAAGTTGGTCCCAGTTTCTTTTTTTCCACTTTCCCATCTTCTGTTGCTGTCCATTGGTTCCTCCTACCATGGTCCAGTATTTATCCCTTTCTCATCTTTTGCTCCTGCCCACCAATCCCATGGCCAACATTTCTCCTTCTATCACCCCTCTCCAGCACCATGCCACATCTCTCCCTCCATTTCCTTCACCACTATGTCAAATATTCCTCCCTCTTGCATCCATTTCAATCTGTCCGTTCCACCACAATATTTCTTCCTCTCATCTGTACCTCATTCCCTCCCTATGACCAAAAATTCTCCTTTCTTCCATTCCCCGTGTACACAACCATCTCTTTCCCTCCCTTCCTCGCTCCAAAGTTCATGCCTTCTTTGTCCAAAAACGCATTCCCTCCCCCACCTCAGCATCTCTTTCCCTCCCTTCCTCTCTCCCAAGTCCATGCCTTCTGTGTCCAAAAATGCATTCCCTCCCCCACCTTAGCATCTCTTTCCCTCCCTTTCTCTCTCCCGTCCATGTCTTCTGTGTCCAAAAACGCATTCCCTCCCGCACCTCAGCATCTCTTTCCCTCCCTTCCTCTCTCCTAAGTTCATGCCTTGTGTCCAAAAACGCACTCCCTCCCCCCCTTTTGTGTTATGCGTTTGCCTCCCAAGTTCGACCTCCTTCTGCCCCGCATTTGCCTCCCATGTTCGTGTCCAGCCCTCATCTGCCAACAAATTACCAACTTTCTCATCCAAATGGAGCTCGAGCCTCGTCTTCTATTTCCTGCATGCCCTGCCGCAGCACACATAGCCGACCAGAAGTCTTCCCCGATGTCAGCGCTGACATCGGGGAAGATTTCCGGTCGGCTATGTGTGCTGCGGCAGGGCAGGTAGGAAAAGAAGACGAGCCTCGCGGCTTGAATTGTATTTAACCCCGCGGGATCTCCGAGACCACGAGGGCTTGAGCTCCCTCTTACCCCGATCGTGTCGGGGAGTCGGGGGGGGGGCAAGAGGGCTTGAGCTCCCTCTTGCCCCGATCGTGTCGGGGAGTCGGGGGGGCAAGAGGGCTTGAGCTCCCTCTTGCCCCGATCGTGTCGGGGGTGCCAGGGACTACACGGAGTCACCCACCGTACCACCCGATTCGGGTAAGCGCAGGTATCGGTGGGTGGCTTATTTGCGGGGGGGTGCCTTATTTTACATTTTTTTCTAAAAAGGGGGGGCTGTCTTATTTGATGGCCCTGCCTTATCATCGGGGAAACACGGTAGAAAAAAAAAAAAAATGAACAGTTAAGTCCCAGTTTTTGCCGCTGAGACTCTGCCCTCTCACTGTAAAATTAGACTCTACTTAGTCTGTCTTTAAATTTAAAAAATGTGTGTTGTTTTAAAAAACAATTATGTTTTTAGATGTATCTAAATAAAAATAATAACCAAAAAATTATCTTTTTTATGTCATCTTAGCATATTTTATGCTACAGAACGAATTATTTTTTTTAACATGTATTGTTATGGGAAAACGCGTTTCACACAACGAACGTTTCACATAACAAACTTGCTCCTGGAACGGATTAAGTTCGTTGTGTGAGGCACCACTGTACATCTAATTTGTTCAATTTCACACCTCTTACTTCCATCTGCTATTAATATTCCTATCCATTTCTTGGTAATCAGTACACTTGATTATTGTAATTCTTTATACTATGACATTAGACAAAATAATTTAAATCACCTTCAATTAGTACAAAATACTTTAATAAAAATGATTACAGGGAAAAAGAAATTTGACCATGTTACTCCATTACTGAAATCAGCTCACTGGTTGCTGATTAAACATTATTTAACATATAAGATTCTGCTTTTAGTTTTCAAGACACGAGTTAATCGATCTCCTTCTTATATTGAAAACTATTCAATCCCATATTCACAATCTTGTACACTTTATCCTCTTCATCAAAATATTCTTACAATTCCTTCTAATGGACATATTAAGTACGCATCTATTAGAAACTGTATTTTTTCAGTTAATGGTCCACAACTCTGGAATGCTCTTCTAAATCATATTCAAATGGAATCCAATCTTGAACATTGTAAAAGTCTTTTTAAAACATTTTTGTTTATGGATGCATTCATCTGACAGACTACCGTAATAATCTTGATCAGTGCAAGCTCTGTGAGGATTAATCTGAAATCAACAGCATATAATCAGTTTTAAACCTCTTCCTTTACTTACTTTTACTATTAATTATGTACCGTAGTTCTATTTCTGATTTTATTTAATTTTAATTTACTTTTAAATATTTTTACTATATGTAGACCGCATAGATGTTTTGCCAATGTGGTATGTCAAATGTTGAATAAACTTGGAATTGTTGGTCTTATACTGTGCAACCACTAGAATGCTCATTAAATACCTCTTTAAATCTTAAAGCCAGCAGGTTCTCTAGTGATCCCTTTTGCCTAATATTGATCTACTATGCCAAATTTGCTTGCTATGTGCTATAGTGAGCTCACCAGTTAGACGGGAACCCTTATAATATGTGTACAGTGAGTTAAAGTTGAGAGGGGAGGAGAGCATATTTGGTCAGCCTAAGGGGCAACCCTCAGCCCTGATCAGTCAAAGTTCTCAAGGATCACAGCCCAGTCAGATTTTCAAGATTTCCACAATGAATATGCATGAGATTGATTTGCATACAATGGAAGCAATCCATGCAAAATTAATCTAATGCATATTTATTGTGGATATCTTGAAAACCTGACTGGGCTGTGACCCTTGAGGACCATGATTGTCTACCCCTGCTCTAAAAGCTTTTCATGGTTGGTAATCAGAATAGAACCATTTTTTGGTATGCTGATAGAGTTGTGATGTCATTACGTTTTTTGTAGCTGTTGACTGCTTCTTGCAGCTCCATTGTCTTGCTAAGACACCATTTCTTCATCATAGCTCAAAGCCATTCTTGAGTTTGTTTTTAGTATTGGCTTAAGCAGATTTGTTTTGTATTGTTAAAGCTGGCATTGATCAAAATTAGTGGGTTGTATCTTATAACTGATGTGCTTCACTGCTTTGGCCATCTGCTTAATTTTAGATTGTAGCCCCCACGTTGAGTATTGACGTCAAGGTTTTTTTTTAAAGACAATAAGCAGCAACATGAAAAATAAATATCAAACAGAAATGGAAGCAGGGCACAATCATGTTTCACTCCATTGGAGATAAGGAACCCTCTTGATCTCTCATCTGTATCCAATATAAAAGCTGTCATATCTATTCCTAATAACCTTTCTGAATCAAGCTTTGTTGACAGAACCAAAGACTTTTGTTAGATCTACAAATACAGCACAGCAGTCTTTATGCTGCTTATAACATTTATCCTGTAACTCTGTCAGTGTAAATATCATATTGGTGGTGACTTTCCCAGCAGGAGACCTTTTGTATGCTTTGACAGTTTCTTGAGTTCATGTGCCATGGTTCTGCCTGGTATAAACTGCAATACAATAGTCCAAGGATCATCACAGTATGTGCAATAATGTTTTTGAACAAAAGAAAAACAAGTGGGGAGTGGGATAGACCACGTCAATCTTGGGACAAACAATCTTTATTCCAATTTGCACAGAAATAGTACATATAAAACCATATATAATAAATAGTCCTATAAGCAGGCAACCCATCCTCTCCCCCCTCCCCCGCACCTGTAATAATCGTGGCAGGAGAGATGCCCAGTCTCTCCTGCCGCAATCACCTGAACCCTAAGATTCTGGTTGACCCATGTTCCTAAGGCCCCTCCTATGGGAGGACTCGTCCATTCAGCCATCACCAAAAGATTAGCAGGGGGTCCAGGGGGGTTGGGGGTTCAGCTGGGTTTAGGGGAATCCTGGTGAGGCTAGGGGGTACTGGTGGTGGTGGAGGGGGATCCAGGGGGTGGGCTGGGCGGTCCGGCAGGGGTTCAGGGGGTATGTGGCTGGCAGGAGGGATTGGGCATCCCTCCTACCAGTGAAGAATTTAATTCGTCGGGGGGTGGCCAGCAGGAAGGATTGGGCATTCCTCCTGCCAGGGAACAATTTAATTCATCGGGGTGTTTGGGTGGGTGGACAGCAGGAGGGATTGAGCATCCCTTCTGACAGTGAAGAGTTTAATTCGTCAGGGGGTGGCCAGCAGGAGGGATTGGGCATCTCTCCTTCTAGGGAACATTCAGGGGGGTAGCGGTGGCTTCGGGCAGGAGGAACTGGGCATCCTTCCTGCCGCGATCGTTGCCAGGGGGGGAGGGGGAACAGTTCCAGAATTCTCTAACCGGCGTTGTTTATGACAGACGCAGGTTAGAGAATCATGCTTTTAGGTGAAGGACTGGCCTCTCCTTTGCCTAAAAGATCTTGCTTTGGGCGTTTGGGATGTGGGCAGTTTTTTGGTTGGAAATGTGTTCTAAATATACACGTAGTGGCGGTATGGGTGATTAAACTGCTGAATGAACAGGTAGGCCATTCTCAAAAAAAAAACCCCAACACATTTTGGATGGTTTTTTTTTCGGGAATGGACATTTTCCTGCTGCCTACTTTGTGCGCCTAAGGACTTAGGCCAAAAAGGGACTTAGATGTTTTTTTAAAATTATGCCCCTCAATGTCTTATAGTACTTTGTATGTTTGATATTCAGTGTTGTTTGTATATTTTAAATTATATGTGTTTTCCTGTAACTTGCTCAGAATTGTAGGATGTCAGAAATTTTTTAAATTAAAAAAATATATATTTGTTACCTAATGGTTTTCATTCCCATAATCACTAAGAGATCTGGCATAAATTAGATGACACGGTGAGCAGTGAAGACAAATGATGAATTGTATGGACAGGATATTAGATTTCATTCCATCTGTCAGCGTTTTTATTTTCTGAAGTATATAGTACCTGAATGAAGAGAGATTCTGTTGTCGTAGCTCTACTTTTATGGAGCAGAAGGACCTACTGTGAACATTTTTAGAAGGCCTTTGTTTCTAAGGGCTCCTTTTATCAAGCCGCGCTAGCGGTTTGACGCATGTAATAGCACGCGCTAAACTGCGGGATGCCCTAGCCGCTACCGCCTCCTCTTGAGCAGGCGGTAGTTTTTGGCCAGCGCGGGGGTTAACGCGTGATGAAAAGTTTCGCGTGTTAACAATGCTAGCGCGGCTTGATAAAAGGAGCCCTAAATATTTTGGAATCATTTATATGCAGGTGATTTTTTTTTTTGTCTGTTTCTTTAGCTTTGCAGTACTAGAAGCATAGAAAATGCTATAGTTGACAATTAAGGGGGTCATTCTGAAAGGTTTGCTGTAAATTAAGTGTTAGGATACTGCATGCTTAGCATGAATTCTGTATCAATTATGTGTGTAATTGCTGTTATAGAATACTACTATAATTGATCATTTGCGCACCAAAATTTAGGCACAGCTGCATACACCATGCCAATTGGTGTAAATATCCATGACTAAATATTACAGTGGGTGCACATAATTGTTATATTCGTAAGGCTTGGTATATTTAAAAAATATTTCAATATGAAATAACTAACTAACTTTGTAAAATTTTATTGATAATATGGCAAAATGCAAATGATTGAAAGAAGATAAGCCATATCCAGCATGGGAGGAACTCAGGCTGATGTCAGACAGACTTCTATGGTTTGTGTCCTGGAAATGGCAAAAGGCAGGTCAAACTCTGAATCCAATGTTTTAGATAATTCTATTATCACATACTGCAAGTGAGGGTGCTATACAGCTAGGGGAGGGGGGAGGACATCTTGATTGGTAAGTTAAACACTGTGGGGCTCATAATCGAAAGAGAAAAACGTCCAAAAACCAGCCTAAGTTGGCACTTGGATAAACATTTCTCAAAAATGTTCAAGCGCCGATAATAAAACCGGGTTTTGGATGTATTTTAAAATGACCTAGGCCTTCATAGTGCCACTCAACATCCAAAGCTAAATGGGGCGTTTCGGGAGGCGTGTCGAAGGTGGGAGTTGGGCGGGACGTGTAGCTTACGTACAGCTTAGACTTAGTCGTACAGCATGTAAAACCAAAAGTTTAACAACAGAGCTTACGGAACTTGGACGTTGTGAATTAGACCATGTAAAACATGGTCTAAGTCACAAAAACCCACCTAAACTCACCAGATAAGCACTTCAAACACATAACACAGACCCCCACACACTACCCCAGTGATCACCAACCCCCCCACCCCCATAAAATTTTATTCACAACTTTAAATTTCAGCCTTCAGACCATCATCACCTGGCCGCCTGGCATAGGAAAGCCTAGTCGTCCAGCCCAGAGGCAGCTTAAGTCATCTTGGGGATGGGTTAGGGACCCATAGAGAAGAGGACTCATGCCCATAAGCCCCTCTAATCAATGCATTGATACTTAAACATGTGCACTCCCCTATACACCCCCAAAACCCTTTTTTATTGGCATATAAGTGGCTCCTGAAGCCATAAGGGCTATTGGGGTGGTAGATAAGTGGGTTTAGGGGATTCTGGAGGTGGTTTGGGGGGGCTCACCGTGACCTATAAGGGAGCTGTAGTGAGGAGAAGCCATTGCACCCTTTTTGTGAAGTTCACAGCAGTGCCTTGTAAGGTACCTCACTATTTAAGTGGCATGTCTGGGTGTTCAATCCATCACTTTGCAGACCCCTCCCACGTCCAAAAGGGCTTGTTCTAGGCGTTTTGGACTTGGACGGAAAGTTGGACGGAAATGTGTTATAAAGATGGACGATTTAGCAGCTTGGACGATCAGATCGGCAGGATGTATAATTAGACGATTTTCGAAAGTAAAAAAAAGTTGGACGTCTCTTTCGAAAATGTGTCTTAGGCTCTTTTTAACTTTGGACGACTTGCAAGATGGACGTAAACGGACTTAGACGTCCCTTTCGATTATGCCCCTCCACCTGCCTTCTGGTTTTTCTCCCAGCCCTGGTAAATACTGTATGACACATATATCCATTAAGGCACTCATTCACTTTGGCACCTTAGAACAAGCTGTCAACCCAGTTGCACAGACATGAGGAAATCAAATCTTTTTATTCTGGTCTTAGAATTGTACTAGATTTACAAGTTCATGGCTATGTCAAAGCTGTTCAATACCTACTTTTATTCAACTTGGCTGAAAAGAATTCAATTAACGATAGAGCCTTCATCCTTTCTATAATAATAATAATAATAATAATAATAACTTTATTTTTCTATACCGCCATAGTCAGGCGACTTCTAGGCGGTTTACATTGTAAGAAGGCTGGACATTCAGCGAATAACAAGTACAGTACAATACTAATACAATACAGTAAATCCACATATAATACAGTAGAGTGAGTCCAAATTCAAAACATACAATAAGTTTAAATACAGTACCGAATAAAGAGTCTAGATGCAGTACAATAGTCTAAATGGTAACTTACATATTAATTGGAGATCTAAGGGTAATGAGTGTCTGAAAGATTTAGAACATCCGTGAGAGGGGTCTTAGTGGGGAGGGGACCGTTTTAGCCAATGAATTTAGCGAATAGGGTGGTTTTGATCGATTTGCGGAAAGTATTATAAGTCATGTTTGGTTCGTTTATGTGGTTTTTCAGCCAGGTTTGCTGTCTGTTCCTGCCATTTCCTCTTGTTAAGTAAAGGCATATATAGTGCAAGCCACTTTTTTTCAACAGGAAAGAAAAACAAGATTATAAGTATTTATCAAGAATTAGCCATGTCAGCGAGACAAAAGTTTTAAGAACTAACCAGGGAGCTATGTCCTTAAAAAGACAGTAAGAATGATCTATTCACTAAGCAAATATGACCACATCACCACTGCATACCTTGACTCTCACTGGCTACCTATACAAGCAAGAATTCAATTCAACCTGTACTGTCTATTATTCAAAGTAATAAATGGCACTGCCCCCACATATCTAAACAATCACCTAAACTGGAACAATATAACTAGACAAAGGAGAACACAGACCCCATTTACCTACCCCCCATTCAAAGGTACTCAGGGCAAGAAGATATATGACAACCTACTAGCGACGCAAGCAGCGAAACTTGACCACCACATCTCCAATTTGCTGACTACAACGATTGACTTCAAATCATTTCGAAAAGAAATCAAAACCCTGCTATTCAAAAAATTTATCTAGATACCAAATCACTTCCCCTTATTCTTCCCCCCCCCTCGTAAATTCCCCCTCAAAGCCTCCTCCACTCTTGCAATTTTCCCTTCATAAACTCAATTATGTAAACAGCGCCCTAAACTGTAATTTTCCTGGAAATGTCCAGTTACCTTCTTTTGTAATCCGCCTTGAACTGCAAGGTACTGGCGGAGTAGAAGTCACTAATGTAATGTATTCAGAAAGACTGGCTTGTTTTCATCTTGTCAGGCCTACTGTCTTCGCAAGTTCAAAAGTGGTTGTACAAAAGCTGGTCCATAGTATTGCATTTGCTTAAGTCCACCTTGTACTGGTCCATCTTTCTCTGTTTCACACACACTAGATCAGCATCAGCTGACCAAAAAGAGTAGAGCCAGTGCTTCTCCTGCTGCCTCGCCCTCCAGTATGGTATAGTCTTGAGATCAACTATTTAAACCACATGGTTCTCCACAGAAATATGTGTGGCCGTACATGGGTCAAACAGCTGATCTATGTACTACATGAGAGGGAGAATGAAGCATTAGGAGCACCTTAGAGAATCACCAGTTCTGGGTTTTTTTTGTATAAACCAGGGTTGGATTGGAGGATGTAACTAAGCCTTGGACCTGGGTAGAAGGTGAATAGAACAGAACTTGAGAATAGGAGGGTGGAGAAAGATTGTGGGGGAACATGGATGGGGCAGTTAGGGCCAAAGAGCAAGAAGACTAGGGAATGGAGTTCATGGCGGCTCTGCACAGGCAGGAGTGAAGGAAGGTTGCCCCTGCTACGATTCACCGCTGGACCACCAGAGATACTAAAGGTATGCAGGGGAGGTGGGAGGGAGGTAAAAAAATTCTTAGAATCGACTAGAACAGGAGGCAGGAGGGAGCCCTCCTGTCCTGGCCACCACTGGACCACAAGGTCTCGCGGCAGGTCTGGTGGAGGCCAGCAAGTCATTGGGAGGGAGGGGAGACAGGATACAGAGTCTGGCATGCAGGAAGTGGGACCCCAATCACTACCCAGATTGTACCAGGGTGATAGCAGCATCACCTAGTTCAATGTAATTTAATACTGGCAGTGGGCCCACTCAGTATGGTCTAAGTTGGCAGACGCCTCTCCTACTCATTCCGGAAGTGGAAAAAGGATAAAATCGAGGAAAATTGGAAAGAGCACAGGAAGCATCAAAAAGAATGTCACTGCGTGGTCAGAAAAGCAAAAAAAGAATATGAAGAGAGACTTGCCAGGGAGGCACAAAATTTTAAACTCACTTGAGGAAAGAAGAGAACGGGGAGATATGATTGAAACATATAAGTACATCACGGGACGCATCGAGTCAGAAGATGATATCTTCTGGCTCATGGGACCCTCGACCACCAGAGGGCATCTGCTGAAAATCAGGGGAGGGAAGTTTCATGGCGACTCCAGGAAGTACTTCTTCACCGAAAGAGTAGTGGATCATTGGAACAGACTCCCACTCCAGGTGATAAAGGCCAGCAGCGTGACAGATTTTAAGAGAAAATGGGATACTCACGTGGGATCTTTAAGGGAGTAAATTCAGGGGAGGGGATACTTGGAATGGGCAGACTTGGTGGGCTATAGCCCTTTTCTGCTGCTTTTTTCTATGTTTCTATGTTTCTATGAAAACAGCCGGCGAGGGAGAAGGTGGGACCTCTGGATGAGGGAAACAGGAAGGGAGTGGTGAAGGAGGAAGAAGAGGTGGCAGACAGAGAGGACACATCCAAAGTGCCAGAACCGGAAAAAATCTTCAAGGGGGATCAAGAGGGAAAATCATCATGCATGGAGGTAAGCTTCGAAGACATACTCAAACAGATAGATAGATTAAAAACTGACAAATCTCCGGGCCCAGGCAGAATCAACCCGAGAATACTGAAAGAGCTTAGAGACTAAACAGCGGAGTTACTGCAGCAGATTTGTAACCTATCCTTGAAAACAGGGGTAATCCCGGAGGACTGGAGGATAGCGAATGTTACACCTATCTTCAAAAAAGGATCGAGAGGCGACCCAGGGAACTACAGACCGGTGAGCTTAACCTCAGTTCCGGGGAAGATGGCCGAATCATTGATCAAGGACAGTATCAATGAGCATATAGAAAAAAATAATCTGATGAGAACAAGCCAGCATGGTTTCTGTAAAGGAAGATCATGCCAAACAAACCTACTGCACTTCTTTGAGGGGATAAGCGAACAATTGGACAAAGGTGGCCCCCATAGACATCGTATATCTGGACTTCCAAAAAGCCTTTGACAAGGTACCCCATGAGCGCCTACTAAGGAAACTGTGGAACCACGAGGTGGAAGGGGATGTGCACAGATGGATCAGAAATTGGCTGGCAGACAGGAAACAGAGGGTAGGAGTAAAGGGATACTACTCTGACTGGAAAGGGGTCACAAGTGGCGTCCCGCAGGGGTCAGTGCTGGGACCGCTGCTGTTCAATATATTCATTAATGACCTGGAATCAGGGATGAAGTGCGAAGTTATAAAATTCGCAGATGACACAAAACTGTCCAGTAGGGTTAGAACTGTTGAGGAATGTAAAGAACTACAAAGGGACCTGAACCAACTGAGTGATTGGGCAAATAAATGGCAGATGAGCTTCAGTGTAGAGAAATGTAAAGTCTTGCACATAGGGAAAGGAAACCCGATGTATAGCTACACGATGGGGGGGATGGTACTGGGGGAAGGCAACCTAGAAAAGGACTTGGGGGTTTTGGTGGATAAAACAATGAAGCTGGCGGCACAATGCACAGCAGCCTCAAAGAAGGTGAACAGAATGTTGGGCAATATCAAAAAAGGTATCACTACCAGAACGAAGGAAGTATCCTGCCATTGTATCGGGCGATGGTGCTCCCGCATCTGGAGTACTGCGGTCAGTACTGGTCACCGTACCTTAAGAAGGATATGGCGATACTCGAGAGGGTCCAGAGAAGAGCAACAAGGATGATAAAAGACGAAAGGCTAGAGAAGCTGGGGCTCTTTTCCCTGGAAAAGCGGAGACTTAGAGGGGACATGATAGAAATTTATAAGATCATGAAAGGCATAGAGAAGGTAGAGAGGGACAAATTCTTCAGACTAGCGGGGGCAACAAAAACAAGAGGGCATTCAGAAAAATTGAAAGGAGACAGATTCAGAACAAATGCTAGGAAGTTCTTCACTCAGAGGGTGGTGGACACCTGGAATGCGCTTCCAGAGGAGGTGGTAGGACAGAGTACGATTTTGGGTTTCAAAATGGGATTGGATGATTTCCTGAAGGAAAAGGGGGTTGAAGGGTATAGATAGAGGGTCACTATACAGGATATTAAATGATTAGGGAATAAAAAGTTTTACGTATAGGATCACTTACAGGTTATGGACCTGGGGGGGCCGCCGCGGGAGCAGACTGCTGGGCATGATGGACCCATGGTCTGACTCAGCAGAGGCGATGCTTATGTTCTTATGTTCTAAATCTACTTTCCTGTGCCCTAAGCCCCACTTCTGCTGATCAGGTAAGCCAGTCAGCTTAGTTCCCTTTTCAGCAGATTGCAGGATGGTTTATTTTGCAGTGCAGTTCATTAACTGGTCTCTTTGATAAATGGTAAGCGAAGTTCTCACTGTTCTAACTGCTCTGCTGTTTTCTTTCCATTTTGCTGAGGTGACCAGAATTTGTTTTCCTTTCAGTCATTTGCTTTCTCATGAACAGTTCAGCAGTGAAAGCTGTAGCAGTCTCTGCAGTGAAAAGTTTCCATCATCCAATAAAACTTCCAGCAAGGAATGATGATATTGAGGGGAGGTGGAGAATCAGCCCCATAGGAAACAGGGAGCACACCAGAAAAGAGGGAGCCACATCAAAGAATGGAGTGGTTCCAAGAGAGGGATTAGAGGACTCCAGCATTGGGTTACCAGACATCCGGGAAAACACGGACATGTCCTCTTTGTAGAGGATGGTCCAGGTTCTTGGTAGAGGATGGTCTTTGTAGAGGACGGTCCAGTTTGTCCGGTTTTGGAAAGCCCCAACGAGTGCTGGCTGCATCTGGAGGGCCTTTGAGCATGTGAGGATGATGTAATACACATCTGCACATGCTCCAGGCCCTCCAGATATGGCTGGAGCTCAGGGAAGAGAGGAGGCTGTGTGGGGGCAGGGCTGGGAGCAGAACAGGGTGGGACTGGAGGCGGAACTGGGTGGGGGTGGAGCGGAACAGGGTCAGACTGTGTCTGGGGTTTTGCGGAAGAAAATATGGTAACCCAGCAACTAGGGAGAAAGAGAAAAAAAAGGGTAGGATAAGCTAAGTGGAAGGAAGAGCTCCAGGCCATGGAGATAGAAGGCCCTGATTCAAACAGGGAGGAGAGGCCTGAGGACATGAAGCTAGCTGAAGCTGGTGAACAGGGCTGGAGCAGTAAGAAAAGGTAACCCTAAGGGTGGAAGCTGCCCTAGCCCTTGAGGCTATCGATTAAAAGCCTAGTGATGTACTTTATATGGATCTGAGCCACTTGCAGTGCACACAGTGCTGATGCAGGTATGCCTAGAAATACCACGATAGCACAACACTCTGCAAGACGGTCCTAAACATAGTACCTAGCAAATAAGATCGCAAATTGTTCAACAAACACAAGTTAAATAAATACTTTTTTACCACTATACATACATGTCTCCTGAATGTCAGAGAAGAATCCACTAAAACCCCTAAATATTTCACCTCTTTAGATATCACAACCGTAGTATCCAATAGGTCAGTTTTATCAGGAAAGGCTTTCTCTTATGAACGAACAAAGCACATAACTTTGAAAGTTATTGGAACACGACATGATATGTTTTCAGTGATGGCAACTCAGCTTTGGAATGCCATGTCTCAGCATTTAAGAGAGGAAAACGACTTGAGTCGTTTTAAAAGTAATTTAAAAAGTTTTCTTTTTAAAGATGCTTTTAATCTTTAAATTATGTTTAAATTTTATATTAGTTTTCTTCTTTGATTGCACCTTTCCCTCCCTATTGTTTTCTCCATATATGGTTCTCCTCTGTACTTTAAAATACGGAATTGTAGTTCTGTTCCCTCTTACCTTGTATATTAGTCGGAACGTCATCCGCGTAGAGCCGATACGAGAACTGCGCGGACCTCAGCAACCTACAGAGGGGGATGAGATAGAGATTACACAAGGCAGCCAACATAGCAGATCCCTGTGGAACACCCATCGTGACTTTCTGCTGGTGGGACAATGTGCCGTCAATCAGAACCTCCTGCTGCCTATCACTCATAAAGGAGGAAAACCATTTTAAAACTACTCCACCAATAACACAACTTTTCAGTCTGTCAAGTAAGATGACATGGTCCAATGTGTTAAAGGCAGCTGACACATCCTTTAATGATAATATCCTTTAAAGATGGTGAAATTTAATCATGTGGCTTATGGCATTGCAAATTCCCTTTTTTGGACAATGGTTCCTCTGTAAGGATTCTTTAGTTATTTAGTTATTGATTACAAAACTTTCAGAAAAGAAATAAAACCCCTGCTATTCAAGAAATCCATGAAGACTAACTAACACCATATGAAACATTTCAATCCTCTGGGAGCAACCCGCTCTATTCTGTAACACCTCTGGACATGTCCAGAAATCCTCTTCTGTAATCCGCCTTGAACTGCAAGGTAATGGTGGAATAAAAATCATTAATGTAATGTAATGTAATTTGCTCTGGCTCTTTACAAAGCCATGGTAGAGGTTTTTACTGTGGGTTGACGAGATAAATGCTCTGACGCTCATAGAATTCCTATGAGTGTCAGAGCATTTACCTTGCTGGCACTCCGCGTCTGTAAATAGAGACCTTGAATTTTATTTTTTTTTCTTTATACAACAGGCCATTTAGTTTTCTTAGCAGTCAGTATATCTTCAAGTGCTGGTCTCTGTTCATTGTGTACCAGCTTTTTAATGCCAACTGTAAATGGATTTAGCAGGAATAGCAATTTTCCCAGGCTTTGAATTTATTGAGAAAGCTACTGCTCCAAATACACTTTTGACAGCTCTTCTGGGGGCTATTCAAAGCTGAGATATTGTGGTGACAGCAAAATAAGAAAGTTTAATGAAATTGTCAATCTTCGAGTCTTTATCTCAGAATGACTGCAAGTGGTGACAGCAACAACAGCAATCATAGGCCAAATGCAAATAGGAAGTGGAAGCATGCATTGAAATAAAACTCATGGAAATGTGCAACTTTCAGAGCTTACTATCTGTAATTCTGCAGCTCAGAGTCAACAGATGGGCAGTACAGAGAAATAGTAATTTCATTGAATGCCCAGAGACCTAGGTGTACTGATAATTGTCTGTTATATTAGAAAAACTACACACATTCGGTAGGTGTCCAATGTAGAGAAAGCATTTCTAAAAGTCAAGAGTTACTAGCTGATGGCTGGAAGTCTGAGGTAGATTTTGAGAAATCATGTTGGTGTTAATGCCATGTCTTGATTCTTTGTGGTCTAAGGCATATGGGATCCGGAAGGTTCGCCCCCCACATTTCGCCCCCAGCAATTCGCCCCTCACATTTCGCCCCCCACATTTCGCCCCCAGACACATTTCGCCCCCACACATTTCGCCCCCGCACATTTCGCCCCCCGGATGTTTCGCCCCCACACATTTCGCCCCCGCACATTTCGCCCCTGAGTGTCAGACTATTCCTCTCGCAGGCGATTTCTTTGCCGACACGACGGCGCTCTCGATGAGGGAGAGGACGGTGGGGGCGGCCCGCCCGGAACTTGCGTGCGGGTCCGCCCGCCTTAGAGCGCTGCGCCTTCTTGCCGATCGGCTTTCTGCCCTCGGCGTTTTTTAAACTTGTTGCCGGCTCTCCCCGCGTGGAGCTGGTGCAGGAGGGGGGGTGCGGCTTGCAAGGAGTCGGGGCGTCGGCCGCGCCGGCTTTCAGGGCCGCCGACTCCCTCCTCCCTGGCCGCAGGTTGCTTTGCCGTTCGGGGTCGGCTAATCGTTGGGGGGGGCGGCAACTCTGCCCATGCCGCGGGCCGCGTGTGAGCTAGCGGCTCGCGGCACCGAACAACTCTCTTCCTGGCAACTATATGAGCGGGGCGGGTCGCCCCACACGTGCGGGCTGGTCCGCCTGCCCGGGAGCGTCGGATCGGATTCCTGCCCTTAGCCGGTAGTCTTCCCTCCTCTCATACCGCGGGCCGCGTTGGAGCCAGCGGCGCGCGGCGCAAAAACGCACCGTACCGGCGCTCCCCTCCTCCCGGCCGGGCCGCTTGGGGGCTCCTTCTCCCCCTCCGGCACCAATGGCCGACCGCACCAGACCGGCGCTTCCTTCCTCCCAGGCCGCGAGCCGCGTAGGAGCCAGCGGCCCGCGGCAAAAAACGCATTAGACCGGCGCTCCCTTCCTCCCAGGCCGCGAGCCGCATTAGGGCCAGCAGCTCGCGGCGCAGAACGCGCGTGCCGGCGCTCCCCCTGTAGCGGCTGGCGGCGCCGACCGCAGCGGACCGGCGCTCCCCTACTGCCGGGCCGCGGGCCGCGTTGGGGTTGTCTGCTCGCGGTGGCGTTCGGGGTCGGCTGGTCGTTGGGGGGGGCCGCGCCTCTGCGCGGGCCGCGTTTGGGCTGGCGGCTCGCGGCGCCGAACAACTCTCTTCCTGGCAACTATATGAGCGGGGCGGGTCGCCCCACACGTGCGGACTGGTCCGCCTGCCCGGGAGCGTCGGATCGGATTCCTGCCCTTAGCCGGTAGTCTTCCCTCCTCTCATACCGCGGGCCGCGTTGGAGCCAGCGGCCCGCGGCGCAAAAACGCACCGACAAAAAAAAAAACCGCTACAAATTCAAAGTGCACAGCTGGCGGCCCTGCAGCTCCGGACTTCCCCACACCTGCTCTCTCCTCCCCCCCCCGATCACTATTATTTTAAATGTTATGGCAGCCACGGCGCTGTATCCATCGGAGGAGACTTCTAACCTCGGCCTGCCCCGGAACTCTTCCTGCAACAGCAACTTCATGGCCGAGGTTAGAAGTCTCCTCCGATGGATACAGCGCCGTGGCTGCCATAACATTTAAAATAATAGTGATCGGGGGGGGGGGGAGAGAGCAGGTGTGGGGAAGTCCGGAGCTGCAGGGCCGACATTAGAGGCAGTGAGAACAGCCAGCTGTGCACTTTGAATTTGTAGCCTGCCGTCGTGTCGGCAAAGAAATCGCCTGCGAGAGGAATAGTCTGACACTCAGGGGCGAAATGTGTGGGGGCGAAACATCCGGGGGGCGAAATGTGCGGGGGCGAAATGTGTGGGGGCGAAACATCCGGGGGGCGAAATGTGCGGGGGCGAAATGTGAGGGGCGAATTGCTGGGGGCGAAATGTGGGGGGCGAAACTTCCGTGAACCAAGGCATATTTTAGCATCAAGGCTCATTTCCTGTACCTTGGCCTTTCAGGATTTCCCTCCTCCCCCAATGACCTGCTTCCTTTCAATGGTTCTTTTCCCGAGTCTTCTCCCTCCTGCCCCTCCCCCATGGCCTTTTATGAAGTCTAATTTCCCTTTCAGATCTGCAAAGTTCTCTTCACCATCTTTGACTGGTCAGGGTTTTGTAGTGGTGGAAGTGATAGGGAAGACAGCACAAGTCTAATCCTGCAGTCAGTGGCGTGGCAAGGGTAAGTGGAGCCCGGGGCGATGGCACCCCCTTCATGCCCCGCACACACACCCCTTCCCTTCCCCGTACTTTTTTAAATTTTCCAGGTGAGAGCAACAGCACAAACTTGCTGCCTGCATCGTGCCAGCTATCCCTGAAGTCACTTCCTAGGTGCAGGGTCTAGAAGTGACATCAGAGAGAGGCAACACCAACGCAGGCAGCAAGTTCGTAATGCAGCTTGCACAAGAAAAATAAAAGAGGCACAAGGGAAGGGGCGCCCACGCACAGCAGGGGGGTTGGAGAAGAGTACGGGTGCCTGCGTCCTTTACAAAGACTGCGCCTGCAGACTGCCCCCTCCCTCGCACCCCTCTTTACTCCGCCAGTGCCTGCTTGCAGTGGTTCTTTACCTTGCAAGAAGAGCTGCTGCAAAGGGTGGACAACAAAACAACCATCATTGGTGCCAAGAGAGGCACCATGCATTTACACACAAATCTCAAAAGGCAAACGGGACAGTAAAAGCGATTCTTTCTTGGGTGCAGTATTGTCCAGTAACTGTTCTGTTGTATGGGCTCTTGGTCATCAGAAGTCCATGCATAATGTGACCATTTATTTTTCCATCAAAACAGGACAACTATTAATTTTCAGTCCTGCCCCAACCCTGCCCTAGCCCCGCCCCCAATTTCTTCCATTCATTTATCTTATTAATTCATAATGGTAACCATAAAATTAAAAAAAACACAAAGCACACTGTACGCAGAGAAAACGTTAATTATCATTTATGAGTTTCGGAGTTTTTTCAAAGACGTCAAGGCAGATGACTTTAAAATATGCAACATCATCTTAGTAACTATAGAAAAATAGACAAATACAGTGCAAAATATAGACAGCAGACATAAATTCTCAAAACTGACACATTTTGATCACTAAATTTAAAATTAAGTCATTTTTCCTACCTTTGTTGGCTGGTGATTTCATGAGTCTCTGGTTGCACTTCCTTCTGACTGTGCATCCAATATTTCTTCCTTTCTTTCTTTCGCATCCAACATTTCTTTCACAATCCAGCCCCTTTCCATTTGGGTCCAGGTCTCTCTCCTTCTTTCTCCAGCCCCATCCCCTTTGGGTCCAAGTCTCTCTCCTTCTTTCTCCAACCACATCCCCCTTTGGGTCCAGGTCTCTCTCTCTTTTCCCTCTGTTATCCTCCCCATATCCAATGTCAGTTCTCCTTTGTACCTTTGTTCCAGGTCTCCCTCTCTCTCCCTCCTCTGTTATGATCTTGATCTCTCTGTTCTTCCTCAGGGTCTCTCCCCCTCTGTCTGAACCTCCCATAGTCCTGCATCTGCCGACTGTCTTTCCCCTTTGATCCAGGCCTTTCATTTCTAGTCTTTCTTCTGCTTACAACACCCCCCTTTCTCTGCCTCTTTCCTTCCTTCCTTCCTCCCTCCCTCCTTCCTATGTCCCCTTCACTGCCTTCCAGCCTTTGTCCCACCCCCCTCCCCCGAAGCCAGCCAGCCAGCCTCCCTCCCTTCATGCTGCGCCAAACCAGCCAGCCTGCCTGCTCACCCCCTCCCTGGTAGCCAAAATGTTCCATTTCAGAAGGGCCCCGACATGGCAGCCATTCTCACAAGCTGCCGGAGGCTACCCCAAAGTTTCCCCTCTGCCACAACTTCCTGTTTCCAACAGGGCAGATCATCGCAGAGGGAAAGCTTCGGTGCAGCCGCCAGCAGCTTGTGAGAATGGCTGCCGTGTCAGGGCCCCTCTGAAAAGGAAGTTTTAACTATTTAATAAAGGCCCTCTGGATCTGTGGGGCCCATGGCAGCTGCCCTGTTTGCTCCCCCCTAATAAGGGTTACCATATTTGTGAAGACAAAAGAAAGGACACATGACCCCACTCCAGCCCGCCCTCAATACAATACTACTTTATCCTAAAGGAAAAAAGTTAATTTTTTTTTTTTACCTTTGTTGTCTCTGATTAGTGCTTTCCTCATCTTCTCTTCCTTCTAGCATCTGCTCTCTCTGTCTCTTCAATCCAGCATCTGCCCCTTCCATCCACTGTCTGCCTTTGACCCCTTCCATATGGTATCTGCCTTCTTTCTATGCCCCTCTCCCCTTTTTACATGATTCATTCCAGCTTTACTGCTCTCTTTATTTGTATCTCTCCTACACCAGATCTAGCATCTCTTTGTCCCTCTCTCCTTATTTCTTTGCTGACCTCCTTCCTAGCATCAATCTCTCTCTCTACTTTCTCATTCCTCTAATCTCTCCCCTTTCCCTCATCTGATGTCTCCATTCCACCCCGACCCCTTCCCCTCCTCTAATCTCCCTACCAGCTGTTTCCTTCCTTTTTTCCTCCTCCTCCAAGCAGCATGTAGTTCAGGACTCCAGTATTTCTCTCTATTCCCCCCCTCCCATATACCAAAAAGACACAACCCTGTCCTAACCAACTTGAATCTTCTGCGAAACCCAATTCCTACTCACTTTCCCCGCTCCAATTGCATAGCTTTGAACATGGCTTCCCTTTTCAGAACCTTCTTGGATTACATCCCCTGGGAGCCCTCCATCTCATTTTCTCTTTCACATCAGCGTCTTCCATCTAGCAAAACGGCACTGCAGCCACGTGCAGCAAACCTATTTTTCTTTCCGGGGTGCCTAGCCACGGGTTGCAGCCACTGACGTCTTAAGAAGGGGGAAGGGAGAGGAAAAGTCAGAAACATTGCAGTCTTGGGGAGAATCGTGAGCATTCACCAAATTTGCTTTCTCTTTCGGAGACTATCCTTACTGAGACACCCGCACGCCTGCCAGCTCCTGAACTCCTCTCTCTGCCGCGTCCCACCCATGCGGGAACAAGAAATTGCATCACAGGACATGGGGCGCGGCAGAGAGGAGTTCAGAAGGAGACAGCAAACAGTTGGTGTTTCAATCACTGACGCTGCCAGCGACAAATAAGAGGTTTGGAAGACTGGGGAGGGGGGGAGGGACTAGAGAGGAAGCACAGCCAGGAGGAGAGGAAGATTGAATACAAGCCAATCTTCAGAAGGGGGGTGGGGGCTGGATGCATAATTTATGCTGAGCTCAAAGTGGATGGACGATTCACTTTTTTAAAACCCGAATAGACAACTACAGATTCCCCTAATGCCGGCTCTGGGACCCCCCTGACAATTTCAGCCCCTAGGCACGTGCCTCCTGGGCCTACCCTTTAATCCGTCCCTGGTGATCGCCTGCCCCGTTGTCCCCACACACAGCTTCGGGACGACGCCTCTGAAAACGAGACATTTCGGCGTCCTGAAGCTCTGCATGGGGACAACGGGACAGGGGATCTGAAAAAGGGACGGTCTTGTTCAAAACGGGACGTATGGTCACATTATCCATGCAGGAGGAGTAGGTATGGCCACCTTCAGGCCTACAAGTGCATGCTCCTGATCAGGGGCATAGTCGGCCCTCCAAATTCAGGGGTACCCTGGGGTGGACTGGGGAGGGGCAGCACATTGAATCCTCCTCCTCTATTTCCCCTCCCCATTGCCAAACATACCATGGCTGGTGGGAATGCCGAGGACCCAGCAGCCAAAGAAATACAGTGTCACTGCTCCTATCCTCTCCCACATTTCCTCCCTGCCACAATCAGCAGCATGCCGTTAGCCATCGAAGTCAGGACTTCTCACACATGCTGAAGACATGCCACCAACTTCTGCAAGAAGGAAAGACAGCGAGGAGGAGGGGAACATTGTATTTTGGCTGGCAGGGCTTCAGCAATGTAAAAGGGTGCAGCAGTTCTGGAGGGGCTCTGAGCCCTGTGTGTGCAGTGGGGGGGGGGGGGGCAGGCCCCCCTGTGTGTTATGCCACTGTCTTCACAGTCATTATTATGACTTCTTTCTATTTTTGCTACATGCATTAAGATTTGTAGTAGTTGTAGTTGCAACATGTTATTTGGGAAGAATGTTCTTTTTAATAAAAAAAAAATCTTTATTTATTTTCAAGTATTAACAGTACAATACACATATATCTGAACGTGTAACAAATCAAGAAAAGCACATTTAACTTCAGATATACAAAGTAATCATTTTCCTCCCACCCCCTTTACTTAATCAATAATATAAATGCACTTATTCTTCCAATAACCCACTCTTATTTAAAGTAGTAATACATTCCCACCCTGGATGTGTAAGGAAATCAAACAAACAGAAATTAAAGAGAAATGACAACTATATAAAAGCAATAAAAGATGTCAACGGGCCCCACACCAATTTGGAAAGAATGTTCTATTGTACAGAAAGCAACAGAAACTATTGCCTCTTGGCAGGTTGGCATGGTTACGTAATTGATTTAGCTAAAACAAAAAAAATATATATATATCAGTCATCACAGCATTGCATACTTAAATCCAAGGTATAAAAACACAATTCAGACATGTAAATGATAGTGTTTCTTAGCATGAGCAGTGCCATATTGAACTTGGCAATACTTTTGGCCGAAGGGAAACCATCTCCGTCCTGCCCATGAAGATTTATGCACCATGCTAGGGCAGTAAGGGAGCAAGTCACAAACTGGGTGCTATAAGTCAGGCATCTAGATACAATATGCTAGGCATGAATTTTTTTTAATGGCTTCTGGACACCAAGATGCCGTTATAGAATACTAGCAGAAGTTAGCATCTACACAGTGTCCAGGAAAAAAACAAGACCCCTTAACATAGTTTCAAAATACTTTGCAATTGTTTAAACATTTAGGGCTCCTTGTACTAAGGTGCGCTAGTGTTTTTAGCGCGTGCTACATTTGCCACGCGCGCTAACCCCGTGCTACGCACCAAAAACTAACACCAGCTCAATGGTGGCGTTAGCGTCTAGCACACGCGATAATTTAGTGCGCGCTAAAACCGCCAGCGCAGCTTAGTAAAAGGAGCCCTTAGTATGACTTTTGAAAATGCATTAGTCTATTGGGTTTCTACTCTTAGTTAATTCATAATTTGTGCGCTCTTTCAACCTTACCACATTCACAAAGTCTTCGATGGTACTTACGAAATGCCATTTTGCTAAAACGGATCTTCATGGTCCCATCCTGAGTGATATCATTTTGAAAACAGGGATCATCTAGTTTTCCCAGCATCTTGCAGTAACACCTGCAATAACAGTAATACTTTTTTTTAACTCAAATGTACAATTAAGGGTATATTTGCCCTGCTGATTACAAAAATGGCACCAGTTTTCTCCTATCAGCTCTAGGTTTTGAGATACAGAACATGTGCCATATACTACTCTTCATTCTGCTCGCCTATTCAAAAATCAGGATATTTTAATGTAGTGTTTAAATTAATATATTTTAAGCTTGAAGGAAACATATTGAAAATTAAAAGAAACGTGTACAACATGAAAATCTAATTATTTCATACCAAAAGCACAAGTTTATGATACAAACTTTCCAGTCATTCGACATACAAGAAGCTCCTTTTGTAAGACTTCCGAGAGTGGGATCTGCCAGGACAATCCCGCATAAGATTTCAATAGTCTGCCATCATAAGTGCATCCCATCTTCCTTGGTATCTGGTTTCCATTGTTTTTGTGTCTTGGTGAAATCTTCCACCTTGCTCTTTGCTTAAGTCACCGAGGTTCTCTGGAAAGGGATCTAAATGACTTGTGCAGATAATGGACTTTAACACTCTTGGTACAGCCAAGCCTATTGAAATGAAAGAGCATATTCTCTACTAATTGTGTGTAGTTGTCTGCCTTCTTGTTGCCAAGAAAGTTTTTCACAACAAGAACAAATGAAGACCAGGCACATGGTTCGATTTCATTCATTAATGCTATGAAATGTGGGTCATTTTATAAGTTGTCTGATCTGTGGACCATCAAATTATTGCCTTCAGTTTTCTCATGGTAAGTCCAGGTAACATATGTTCTATGTATTCAATGAAAGAACTGTCTTTATTCAAAGGTTTTACAAATTGTTTCATCAGGCCTAGCTTTATATGTAGTGGTGGCAGTATGATTCTACCAAAGGTTCATTATGTTAGGGTACATTTATACCCAGTGTGAGCTTCATCTCTTTCACTATGCTTTTACCCAAAGGCTTGTTGTATTGCAGAGCTATTGTCAGGAAACTGGGACTCGGAACCCCTGATCTCCTTTCACAAGCAATGTTCCCAAACATGACAACGGGAACCAGAAATGAACTTAAATAATCCAATTGGTTCATTGAAAGAATTAATTTGATAATTACAAGGAAAAATTGAACTAGTGTAGCAAGTTAATTTACAACTGGAGGCTTAACAAATGAATTTCTTCGTTGTAACTCAACAGGGCAGTGTTAATGTCTTCATCTTGTTTTGCCGAAATCAAAACAAAATGGAACTGTAACTATGAAACTTAATAAACTATTTACTCATCTGGCATACTGTTTCATAAAATGTTGGATAATCTTTGGCATGGAGGAAAGGCCTCAGAATATGTCTGTATCATATGCCAGCCTAAAGGCCATTCAGCCAATACGGACAAAAATATCAATCACTGGCCATCCTCCTGCCACCTTCAATCTGGGTGTAAAATCACGCACAATAATGTGCAAATTCATACATATAATATATAAATACTCCAAGATATTAAAAAACCCACTTATCTCAGTGGTGTCAGACAGATCATTCTAGAAACTGATTCTGATGAGCTTGTTTCGTGGTATCTTCTTCAGAAAATCAGAACAGACATCAAAGAATCTAAAAAATGAAAGTAAACAATCGTGAAAATATATGCTCACTCAAACAATCTCTATCTATAGGAGGAGTACGCCTTGAAACAGCCTTCTCTGTTGAAACATGATCGTGTTGCCAACAATATTCCCTCACTGACGTGAACACAGATAAGTTAATTTGAGACTAAGGGCTCCTTTTACTAAGGTGTGCTAAGCGTTTCAGCGCATGCTAACCACGCGCTAAATGCTAATGCGTGCATGTTAGTGTATGGACACGTTAGCGTTCGGCGTAGGCATAGATTTAGTGTGTGCTAAATGCGCGCTAAAATGCTTAGCGCACCTTAGTAAAACAGGGGGTAAGTTACTTTGAGACTTATTACATTATTATATCGTTTAAGCTGTGTAACTACAAAGAAGCATTATGCAGCACTTAAAGCACTTTAATTATAAAATACAAAAAATACATGAACTAGAGAAGAGACATGGTGAATGTTCACTCAGATGACAATGTCCTAAGTGTGTCACCTCTGAAGTCCTCAAAAAAAGTTAAAATCCTCTTTTGATAATTTGAGATACTGCTTATTTTTGTGACTAAGCAATATTGTGAACTTACATTAATGGGCACTAATTTGGATTTGCACGTGACTGTGCGCAATTCTATAATGATCTGCACCCAAATCCTCTTACACGCAACCCATAAGGGGGCAAAGCGACGGGAAGGTCATGACTGGGAATTACATGCAGGGTTATAGAATTTGAAGGAGGCACACCCAAGTTACACACCAGGATTCAGCTGCCATAAGGCCTCAAGCCCAAAGTTGGGTGTGAGAATCCTCATTAGGCACTATTCTATAAAGCAGTGTATTGCAAACTGTCCCCCTCTTTTTACAAAGGCGCGCTAAGCGTTTTAGCGCATACTAACTGATTTAGCGCGTGTTAATTAATTTAGCGCACGCTAAACGCTAATGCGCCCATTATTGTCTATGAATGTGTTAGCATTTAGCATGTGCTAAATCGATTAGCGCATGCTAAATCAGTTAGCTTGTGCTAAATCGGCTACCACACCTATGTGGGCTGCTGCAGTTAGAGTCCGGGTGTGCTGCGAGATACCAGCGAGGAGGAGAAGCACCGGCACTGGCTGACTGCCAACAGGACATGCTTCTCACGGCAAGAGGCACATTCTGTAGGCAGTTAGCCAACGGTGGCACCTCTCCTCTTGCAGCACCCTCCCCCCCCCCCCCCCCCGCCTACTGGCAGCTCAGGGCCCCATCTGGAGGGCCTTCGCATATGCGCAGACATCAATATGATGACACACACGCACATGACATCATTGCGTCAACGTCCCCGCATTTCCAGATGCCCTCCAGCTGCGGCACAGGGTTTAGAGTACCGTGGCTTCCAGAAGTTTGCGAGACACTGCTATAAAGGTTACTCATTCTGGAGCACCCTTTGTAGAATATCACTGGGCACTGATTTTTCCTGGCACCTGTTTTTCAGTGCCATGTACTGAATCCAGCCTTGTTACCTGTTTTTTAATCAAAATGTTCCGTTCATATAAACCAGCTTGATGTTGCACAGCTTCTTTTACCAGCCTAGCTTTTCATTTAGTGGTTCCATGTTTATGGAATTTGCTGTTTGTGGAAAATCCAGGTGTGAATGGGACTATATCAATGTTCAAAACTAAATGAAGACTTGGCTATTTAATAATCATCTTATTAGATTTTATATATTTTTACTGATTGTGTTGACCTTTGTTGATTGTCTGTAGCAAAGTTTGTAATCAATTCCTCTAATTTTAAACCAAAGCGAAGGGTTGGGACAGTATACAAAACTGTGTTTATGATTAAGATTATTATGCTCATATCAGCTTATTTACTGCTATGAAGGCTCTCTGACTGTTTCAAACTGTTGTTTTCCACGGCTTCCTTCACTTCTTTTAATGAAATTAATCAACTCCTCTTTGATTTAATTTAATTAATATATTTATCATCTGCCTCGTCATGCTTCAGAATGTACAAGATGAAGTACAAAATAATATAACAATAATTACATTAAAATTTAATAAAACTAAATAAATCAAATGCATGGCAGCAAAATAAAAACCTAATTAATATAATCCATGAAACAGCTTTTAGAGAACTGTATGGGAATAAGGATTGCGGGAATCCTGTGGATTCTGCAGGATTTCCACAGGGATAGAAGTTGCCATGGTATTCCTGTGGGAGTGTAGACAGAATGAGGTTTTGAATGCACTGAGAGAGGCAATTGGAGCACCAGACTGAAGCTTGAAATGTATGGAGAGAGGTAAATTGGAGCTCCAGAATGAGGCTTGGAACACTCATTAGTTGAATAGTGACTACCATCCAAAAAACCATGGGAGACTGTTGGGGTTGGGAGAAAAGAGAGGGGTGCAAGCAAGTAAATAATAGCATTGACTCTTGTGGTTAAGAGTGAGGATGGACGAGATTAATTGGGGGTGAAATGAATTTTAGCAGATATGAATAGGTATAGGTTAGATTCCCATTGGAGATGGGCAGGGATGGGTGAAATTTCTGTCCCCATGCAACTCTTTACTGTGAAACTCAATCCTAAACTTTATAACCCATTAAACATTTATTTCAAAAAACTATGTTTAATTTAATTTGCATTTTTACCCTCTTAATTATTTAATGTACATGTGCTGACCATTTAAATGGTATTACTCTTGCTCTTTTCTCTTTTTCAGTGCAGCTAACTATCCAATCAAATGTTTGATGATAGAGATCCCTCCTAAGTTGATATTTTGTTAAGACTTTGAGAAGAAACTGAGAATTTTGAGGAATATTTGAAAAATATATTTATAATTATATGTGTATGGACACTCTATCATAGGCTAATATTCTGAGAGTGTGTTTTATGAAGATCAACAAGCACCCCAGATTGAAGTCCATGAACTTTAAAATTTATATACCGTATATACTCAAATATAAACCAGGATTTTGGGGGGTCCCGGTTTATATTCGAGCCAACAATACACCCCCTTCCAAAATTATTGCAGACTGCTGCCGCCAGGCTCTGCACCCTGCCCTGCCCTAGCCTCATACCTCCACTGCCGATCCCCAGTGGGGGTACAGTGGGCAGGAGCGAACTTTCCGAGTTCCTGCCCCGCTGCTAACTGGCTGCTGTGAATTTCTTCGGCCACTGAGCAGCATGAGCAGGCGCGTGATTTGGCGCTGCTGCTCAGTGCTGAGCGGCTTCCTTAATGGCTCCCGCAAATTCTCACGAGAAGGGGGCTAGGTGCAGTGCCTGACAGGGGAGGGAGGGAATGGTGCTGGGTACAGTGCCTGGCAGGAAGGGAGCTGGGTGTAGTGCCTGACAGGGGAGGGAGGGAAGGGGGCTGGGTGCAGAGCTTGGCAGGGAGGGGGCTGGCAGGGAGGGTGCAGAGCCTGACAGGGCAGGACACTTGAATATTAAGATGCCCGATTTATATTCGAGTCAACCATTTTTCCTCCTTTTGGGGGGAGAAAGGGGGTCTCGACTTATATTCAGATCAACTTATATTCAAGTATATACGGTAATTTGAATGATGAGACAGTGAAATTTAATTCTGTTAATTCTGTTAAGGCTATGGTTATTTCTAATGGGCTCATCAATCAGTAGTACGAGTAGTTTATTGGACATTTATCATTAAGAGCATAAGAACTGCTTTACTGGGTCAAACCAAAGGTTCATAAAGCTTAGCATTCTGTTTCTAACGTTGGCCAATCCAGGTCAGAAGTACCTGGCAGGATAGTGAAATGTAGATAGATTCCATTGTCCTTGCTCCAAGGGATAAGCAGTGGTTTTCCCAAGTCTCTCTTGTTAATATCAGTTTTATGGACTTTTTCTTCAGGAACGTAGCTTAATTGGGTCTAAAAAAAGTTTGAACAACTGCTTCAGCTTTGAATTTCAGTGGTTAATTGTGTTTTGAGTGAAAAAAAAAAGGTTTTCCAATTTGTTTTAACTGCCCTCTAGTGCCATGACTTTTTAATTTCCTCAGAAGTCTTTGAGTGACTTTGTCAAATGTGTTCTGAAAATAAAGGTACACTGTATCTGTGGTCTTCATTCCCAATCGTTGCAGGCCACTAATGGGTTATGTTTTTAGGATATTCCTAATGAATATGGATGAGAAAGATTTGCATGTTATGGAGGAAGTAACATAGAAACATAGAAAAATGAAGACAGATAAAGACCATATTCAGTCTGCCCAATCATGCCATCAACTATCTATCATCCTCTCCCTTACAAATCCTATGTGTTTGCACAAGCTTGTTTGAATTCAGAGAGTCTTCATCTCCATCGGGAGACTATTTCATACACTTACCACCCTTCCTGTGAAGTTGTTTAAAAAAAAAAAAACTTTATTAATTTTCAAAGCTAATACAAAGTGCCATAAATTATACACACATTAATAACAAAATAAGTACTTAAATTCCATTAATAACAATGCAGAAGATAAATATCCCTCCCCTCCATCAATTTAATCAAGAAATAATCCAAAAAGATATCCCCCCAACCACCATCCCCGTCCTGGACATGTATAAAAATAAACAAAAAATTTAAACCAAGACAACTATGTTGAATTAACAAAGGATGTCAACGGGCCCCAAACCAAATTAAATAATTTGCTATATCCCAACATATCCGCATTCATCTTTTTGTATTTGTACCCTAAACATAAACTGGCCCACCAAAAAGGAAAGTTGAGGCGATCACAATTCTTCCAATTGCGGGTTATCATTTGCATACCTATCCCTGTCATAATCAAGAAGAGCCTGCCTTTGTAGCGATCCATGGGAGGCTTGATATGCAGCAATGTTCCACATATAATTGCCTCATACGTCAAAGGGATTGTTGATTCCAGTATGAGGTTAATCTGTCCCCATATTGACTTCCAGAAGTTGAGTATCAAAGGACAATAGAACAAATGACATTGGTGGGGAACAGTGCGGCCACACAGTTTAAATGCATAAGTTAAGTGCATCATCTATTATTGAATCTTAGTGAATGGAATGCCTGAATGAATAAATCCAAATAACAAGATTAATGTTCTATACAAAACAAGATGAAGAATTATTAATACAGTTGAGAAAAGACATAAAATTTAAAGAAAGTTGAAAGAAAGTTTGCATGAAAGGCTAAGAGCTTAATTAGAATATAAACCAAGATGAAAAATTAGCTTTGATATACACAAGGTGAATTCAGTGAGGAGTGCTGCTACGCTGACATCCTTCAGAGTAGCGTTCTGAGATATCCCAAGTGTTTATACATCATTGTTTAGTTCTTTTCATTCTGAATTAATATACGGCAAGACGGCCTGTTTGCTTTGGAGTGTAATTGATTGCTTGCCATACAGCCATTGATTGTTATTAAATGACAGTGCCAAGCATCTATTAGGTTTAGAACTGTCTTACTTCTGACACCTTCCTGTGAAGTTTACACTTATCACCTGTGAAGGTTACTTCTGAGGTTACCCCTTTCACCTTTATATTATGCCCCCTCATTTCAGAGCTTCCTTTCAATTGAAAGATACTCGCCTCTTGTGCATTTAGGCCACTGAAATATTTATCTCTATCATATCTCCCCTCTCATCTTTCTTCCAAAGTATACATATTAAGATCTTTAAATCTATCCCTATATGCTTTATGATGACCAATGACCATTTTTATAGCTGTCTTCAAGGCAGACTCCACCCTCTTTTTAATTTTTTGAAGATGTGGTCTCTAGAATTGTACACAGTACTCTAAATGAAGTCTCATCAGAGACTTATACAGTGGAATGGGATGATTCATCACAACCGTTTCATCGTGAGATGTTTCAGCGAGGCTACAGTGCAATGGCCACACTGAATCATCCCTTTCCTTTGTCACCACAGACACGAGCAGAGAGAGGTGCCGGCAGATCAGGCACAGAGGAGGCTGCACTAAATCATCCCCTTAAAGAAGCAGGGAGAGGTGCCGGTATTACAAGAATTCTCCCTTAATAAAATATATCATTCTTAAAGAGAGGACTGTATTTTATATTAAATAGATGTTAATTTGGGGAATGCACTGCCTGTTTAAAGCTTTGCTCTGTATAATATTAAAGAGCATAAACTTAGAGCATATGCTGTATTTCTAGAATGTCTTTACAAACCTTCCATCTTCCTTCTCCATGGAAATTCTTGGATTGTTTTATGGAATCTGGTAGTTGACCATTCCTGCCACCTGATGTCACTTTCTTGTTGGATCCTTTTTCTTTCTTCTCTCTTTCCCTTTCTTTTCTTTCTCTTTCCTTCCTCCCCTCATATCTTCTATTTAGCCTCCTATTTTAAGACTTTGTTTGAAATTGTTTGGTTCCTAGGGGGCTAACTACAGTGGATTGTAACTGTTTTTTCTTAGCCACCTTTTAGTGGTATGTATTTTCACTGTATTTGTGGTTTATGACCTTTGTTATCATCTGCAAAATTTCAATAAAAAAATTTTTGAACTTAAAGGCAAACTAGAATTTTATTTTTACAGAGCAAATTTATAAGATTAGGCATTAAATTCAGTTACAATTTTGGGATCTTCACACAAGGGAAATATGCCACAAGATAAAATATTGTTATAGAAACAATGATTCATTTAAGCTGGATTAAAAGTAACTCATGGCAGAGCACATGGTATGTTGATTGCAGAAAGGTTACAGCACATTGTTCTGAATGTCCATATTGTACAGCGATGATCTATAGAGAGAAAGCATAGGTGAATTTCCCTTTTTTATGGATTGGGGGGGATAGTATCCAATCACAGCTCAGAAATTCTGTTCAAACCTTTTCTGTTTCTAGATGCATGAGGTCATCTGGTTTGACTGGGCAGGGCCTGATTGGATTTTAATAGTTTCTTAGTCATTGTCATCCTTTCAGTTTTGAATGGCTTAAGTTCTTGCTATATATATTGTGACTGGGCAGGGCCTGATTGAATTTTAATAATGTCTTTGTCTGGAGTTTCAGATCCGAATACTAAGTATTGTTCTTGCAGACTGGGGTAGTATCTTGCAGAGAGAAATTCTGAATAGATACTGGGCTGCACCTAGTCATCCTTTTGTGTCCACTGAATAGAAGCACTTAACATCTTCTGAAGGCAGATAGCCAGCTGCAGTCTGTCAGAAACACATTTTATTTCAAGCAGTATTTTATATTTCTAAATCCAGCAAAAATCAATCATATCTTGGTTCAGGCAATATTTTGTATTTTATAATTGTTAAATTCAGCCAAAATTAATCATTTCATGCTACTCTGGCGGATCGCAGACAGGGAGGAGGGGGAGGAAAGAATGTTGAGTAAGAGCCCAAGAGGTGCTAGATCACAAATTATTATCTTCCATTGCTGAGGACACAGGAGCAGGGAGAGGTACTAGCAGGAAGGGGAAGAAGAGAGGATAATTTTGGTGGTGTGTGGGGGCATCACCCCACTACCTCCTTCCCCCCTCCCCCCACACACAATGCAGTAAACCTGAGATTCCTGATGCAAAAGGGAGAAAAGGGAATTTTTATTTATTTTTTTTTTTTTTGGGGGGGGGGTATTGCCAAAATTCAAAGGTATTTTACTGTAGCTCCCAGACTCACCCAACAAAAATTTGCAGCTGTTTCCTTGCAGGACGATGATTCAGTATTGAAACAGCCTCGCTAAACTGGTCTCGATGAATGGTCTTAGATCCTTATATAGAGGCATTATCACCTCCCTTTTCCTGCTGGTCATTCTTTTCACTTATGCACCAAAGCATTTTTCCAGCTTTTGTTGTCACCTTGGGCTAGATTCAGGGCTCCTTTTACAAAGGTGCGCTAGCGTTTTTAGCGCACGTACCGGATTAGCGTGCGCTACCCAAACAAACTACCGCTTGCTCAAGAGGAGGCTGTAGCAGATAGCGTGCAGAGCATTATAGCGCACGCTAAGCGCGTGCTAAAACCACTAGCATGCCTTTGTAAAAGGAGCCCTCACTAAGCCCACCGATCGTGTGCTAACCCGATTTTCCTCCGACCCGATTCACTAATTTTGGTGCCGATCAACCTCCGATTCGATCCGATTCGTGCATGCAATTGATGGGAAATAGTATGCAAATGTAGCCGACAGCGATTCACTAAACATTTTCAGGCACACCGACTGGGCTGGCCGATCCAAAAACAAGCGACTGCTGAGGACCAGCCGTTTGTGCAAAAAGCCTGCTCTCGGCCCCGACTCTCCTGCTCTTGCCACCCCAACTCTGTGGTTTTAACCCGTGGGTTAAAGCAGGGCTACATTATGGCGTGCTCTGTTAAGTTCCAGAATATGCCGCAGTGCAGCCCTGTGGGTTAAAACCACGGTGAGTAAAAAAGTAAAAAAAAAATGCCATAAAACAATCTAAAAGGCAGAAAAAAAAGCATGGCGAGAAAGCGCATGTGCAGACCATCTACAGGCAAAGAAGATGGTCTGTGCATGTGTCGGGATCACTCTTCAGCGATCTGTGTGGTTGGTTTGGGGGCGTGCCTCTGATTGCAATAATTTGCATGAAGACGCTTCGTGAATCAGCCCCCTGGCCGCAGATCAGATCCATGGGCTTAGTGAATCTAGCCTCTTATCTACCTGTTGGCCACTTTTAAGATCATCTCATAAATAAAAACAAATCTGATTTTTTTTTTTTAGCTACCCTGATTATAGGAAATATTTTCTTAGCTCACAGCATTATTTATAATTTATTTATTTATAGCCCTCCTTTAACAAGGAGGGTCACAAAAGTACATACCAAGTTTCCAAGTTTATTAAAATTTTTGATAAAACGCAAATCAAGATTTCTAAGCGTTTTACAAATTGTATTAAAATAAGGGGAAAACACTGAACATATAAATACATCACAAATGTGAAACGATAGGAAAGTGGGGGAAACTACAATTTAAAAGTAAAGAAAACATAAAGGGTAAACTACAATCGGGAAGCAGGAGAATGAAGATTATTTGATAACCATGGCTATTTCTAAGTCTATTCAGCAGTTGTAAGCATCTCGGAAGAGGTAGCTCATTAGATTTCCCTTAAATTTGTCTAAATTTTTTTTCCACCCTAATATGAAGTGGCAAGGAATTCCATATTGTAGGGGCCATAATTGCAAATGTAGTGGCCCGACTCGTGCTGATGACTTTCATTACAGTCGATTGAGCCATCCTCGTCACTCTTTAATATTTATGATAAATATATGAATACAAGAACACAATAGCAGGTGGGAGTTATTTCTGATACATAAACAGATTTCATATGCGTAACGCAACGGGATATCAGATATGACCTACGAGTAGTAGCACTCTTCGGTTTGTGTTTATGTCATTTCCTCATTCATCCCTGCGTAGTGCATTTTTTTATGTTTTATATATAATGCTTTTTTTGGGTGATTTTCTTATTCTTTTATACTTAAGGAGTGAATTAAATAGGTTAAATGAACTTAGCTTCATAGCGAACATGCTTCAACTTTAGAATGAAGCTCCCCAGTGAAACTTTAGATTTACATTCTAAAGTTGAAGCATGTTCGCTATGAAGCTAAGTTCATTTAACCTATTTAAATTATTTAATTCACTCCTTAAGTATAAAAGAATAAGAAAATCACCCAAAAAAAGCATTATATATAAAACATAAAAAAATGCACTACGCAGGGATGAATGAGGAAATGACATAAACACAAACCGAAGAGTGCTACTACTCGTAGGTCATATCTGATATCCCGTTGCGTTACGCATATGAAATCTGTTTATGTTTCAGAGATAACTCCCACCTGCTATTGTGTTCTTGACTTTCATTACAAACATCCATAAACAAACAATTACCAAGGCCTCCTCAGAAACACATCTTTCACCTCCAAGATAAAAATATAAGTGCTCAACCCTCTTATTTCATTTTACAAAAAAAGTCCATAAGAATTGCCGCTGCTGGGTCAGACCAGTGGTCTATCGCGCCCAGCAGTCCGCTGCCGCCGCGGCCTCCAGGTCAAAGACCAGTGCCCTAACTGAGACCAGCCCTACCTGCGTACACTCAAGTTCAGCAGGAATTTGTCTAACTTTGTCTTGAATCCCTGGAAGGTGTTTTCCCTTATAACAGACTCCGGAAGAGCGTTCCAGTTTTCTACCACTCTCTGGGTGAAGAAGAATTTCTTTATGTTTGTACGGAATCTATCCCCGTTCAACTTTAGAGAGTGCCCTCTTGTTCTCCCTACCTTGGAGAGGGTGAACAGTCTGTCTTTCTCTACTAAGTCTATTTCGCAGTCTCCTCTTTTCAAGGGATAAGAGGCCCAGTTTCTCTAATCTCTCACTGTACAGCAACTCCTCCAGCCCCTTAACCATTTTAGTCGCCCTTCTCTGGACCCTTTCGAGTAGTACCGTGTCCTTCCACATGTACGGTGACCAGTGCTAGACGCAGTACTCTAGGTGAGGGCGTACCATGGCCCGGTACAGCGGCATGATAACTTTCTCGGATCTGTTCGTGATCCCCTTCTTGATCATTCCTAGCATTCTGTTCGCCCTTTTCGCCGCCATAGCACATTGTGCAGATGGCTTCATGGACTTGTCGATCAGAACTCCCAAGTCCCTTTCCAGGGACCACCAAGTACCACCCCGGACATCCTGTATTTGTGCATGAGATTTTTGTTCCCGACATGCATCACTTTGCACTTATCCACATTGAACCTCATTTGCCATGTCGATGCCCATTTCTCGAGCTTGATTATGTCACGTTGCAATTCTTCACAAGTCCCCTGTGTCTTCACTACTCTGTATAACTTCGTATCATCTGCAAATTTAATCACCTCGCTCGTCGTACCAATGTCCAGATCATTTATAAAGATGTTGAAGAGCACAGGTCCAAGCACTGAGCCCTGCAGCACCCCGCTGGTGACGCTCTTCCAGTCTGAGAATTGTCCATTTACCCCCACTCTCTGTTTCCTATGCTCCAGCCAGTTTTTAATCCACGTGAGAATTTCACCCTCGATTCCATGACATGCAATTTTCCGAAGTAATCGTTCATGTGGAGCTTTGTCAAACGCCTTCTCAAAATCCAGATATACAATGTCGACTGGGTCGCCCTTGTCTATTACTCCCTCAAAGAAGTTCAGCAAGTTCATATCATTTCAATAGTTTCTTAAAAGACAAGGTTGGACAAGTTCCTGCTGAGCCAGAACGAACGCAGGTAGGGCTGGTTTCGGTTAGGGCATAGGGCTCTGACCTGGGGGCCACCGCGTGAGTGGACTGCTGGGTGCGATGGACCACTGGTGTGACCCAGCAGCGTCAATTCTTATGTTCTTATATTCAAATCTCCCTGCTGTCCAATGTAAAGCGGAATATTGTTCTACGTATCAGGAATATTTCCAAGTATTGGAATATTGTTCCAAGATGCAGGAAAAAGAGCCAACTCTAGTCATATGTAATCTCATTTGCTTTAAAGTAGGGACATTTCTTCTCCTCCTCTCCTCTCCTTCCTCCTCCCAGCTATTCCACACTTATTCTTTTTGATATTCATTAAATTCCCAGAAAAAGGAAATTAATTAGTTTTTGTGAACACTTTGGATATAATGACTTCCAGTAAAACGGCAGATGGGCATAGATTCTGTTTTGCTGCCAGTTAGATTTTCTTTTGCAAGCTGTTAGGAACTGCCAGCTACAAAAGACTCCATGGTAGGTAAGATTTCTTTTTCAAGTCAGTCTTTGAGGTAGTGCATTTAAGTAATTAGCAAATCACACCAACAGAGCCATTGTAATTAGCCGATACAATTCATAGCACTTGTCAGAAGAAACTAGAACACAAACAACACAAAGGCAGAACCAGGCTTCACCCAATGAACAGGTCAAAGAGACTCAACATTACAGTCGGCTCTAAAATCTTTGAAGAGTTCTTCTTGAAAGAGAAAACAGGGCGGCTTTGCTTATGTGTGAATAAACACTAAGAAAAGCTTAGTTTTCTATTTCACATTGTTCTGTGCATTTCCAAAATTGTTGCAAGTTCTGCAAGGTCTTCGTGATAAGGCATATATGGGGACAGACTTAACGATCTCAATCTGGATACTTTGGAGGAAAGGCGATTGAGGGGAGATATGATAAAGACATTTAAATACCTACGTAATATAAATGCGCTTGAGTCGAGTCTCTTTCATTTGAAAGGAAACTCTGCAATGAGAGGGCATAGGATGAAGTTAAGAGGTGATAGGCTCTGGAGTAATCTAAGCAGACAGGGTGGTAGACGCATGGAACAGTCTCCCAGAAGAGGTGGTGGAGACAGAGACTGTGTCTGAATTAAAAAGGGCCTGGGATAGGCATGTGGGATCTCTCGGAGAGAGAAAGAGATAATGGTTACTGCGGATGGGCAGAGTAGATGGGCCATTTGGCCTTTATCTGCTGTCATGTTTCTATGTTTCTATAACACATTTTGACACATGGTTCTCACTGCTGCTCTTAGGACATACCCAGCCAGTTACATTGTAAAGTGTCTGGAAGTCTAAAAAAATAAAATAGGAGAGTATATAGCACTGAATGATGACGTGGGTATAATAGGCTTCTCAGAGACCTGGTAGAAGGAGGACAATCAATGGGACACTGTGTTACCTGGGTACAAATTATATCAACTACTCCTTCCATCTCCCAAAGGAGTTAAATACAAAACACACATTTGACTCGCTCTTCATTTATCTTGGCCCCAAGACCCAGGGCCGCCATCAGGGCAGTACCACCAGTCCTGCATTCAGGGGCCCAGAGCTGACAGGGGGCCCGGGCTCCCCCAGGGTTCTAGGCCACAGTCTAGGGGGAGGGGCGGTCCGCCCCAGGTGGACAGGAGAGAGCTGGACGGGGGACCCGCGGAGTTCAATACATCTCGAGCCGCGAGGCTCGTCTTCTGTTCCTGCCTGCCCTGCCGCTCACATATAGCCGATCGCAAGTGTTCCCCGATGTCAGCACTGACATCGGAGGGAGGGCTTAAGCAAAGCTTGCCCTGCGACGTCAGCGCTGACGTCGGAGAATACTTCCGGTTGGCTATTTGTGCGCGGTAGGGCAGGCAGGAAACAGAAGACAAGCCTCGCGGCTTGAGCTTCGTTTTGCTGAGAAAGTTGCAAAGATGAGCTGGGAGGCAAACGCGGAACACAAAAGGGGGGAGGGAGTGCGTTTTGGACACAAGGCATGAACTTGGGAGAGAGGAAGGGAGGGAAAGAGATACTGAGGTGGTGGAGGGAATGGGTTTTTGGACACAGAAGGCATGGACTTGGGAGAGAGGAAGGGAGGGAAAGAGATGCTGAGGTGGGGGAGGGAATGGGTTTTTGGACACAGAAAGCATGGACTTGGGAGAGAGGAAGGGAGGGAAAGAGATGCTGAGGTGGGGGAGGGAATGGGTTTTTGGACACAGAAGGCATGGACTTGGGAGAGAGAAAGGGAGGGAAAGAGATGCTGAGGTGGGAGAGGGAATGGGTTTTTGGACACAGAAGGCATGGACTTGGGAGAGAGGAAGGGAGGGAAAGAGATGCTGAGGTGGGGGAGGGAATGAGTTTTTGGACACAGAAGGCATGGACTTGGGAGAGAGGAAGGGAGGGAAAGAGATGCTGAGGTGGGGGAGGGAATGGGTTTTTGGACACAGAAGGCATGGACTTGGGAGAGAGGAAGGGAGGGAAAGAGATGGTTGTGTACACGGGGAATAGAAGAAAGGAGAATTTTTGGTCATAGGGAGGGAGTGAGGTACAGATAGTGGCATACCAGGGTGGGGAGGGCGGTCCGCCCCGCCCCGTGTTTACGTCCCAAGGGGGTACCCAGCTGGCCACCCTCCAGTGTTCTCCCTAGGCCGGCAAACTGCGGCTCTTTAGCCACTTGAGTGCCACCGCCGCCATCGGGAACAGGCCGGCGCCAAGTTCTCCCTGCTTTTCCCTGTGGGGCCGGCCAACTCTCACCACTCTCGTCAATTCTGACATCGGAGAGGACGTTCTGGGCCAGCCAATCGCTGCCTGGCTGGCCTAGAACGTCCTCTCCGACGTTAAAATTGACGTCGGGTGGCGAGAGTTGGTCGGCCCCGTGGGGAAGAGAAGCAGGGCGAACTCGGCGCCGGCCTGTTCCCGATGGCGGCAGTGGCAGCCTATTCCCCAGTGGCGATGGCAGCATTTTCCCAATGGTGGTGGCATAGGGGAGGGCAGGGAGAAAGAAAGTAAGGAGGGACAGGAAGCCAGAAAGAAAGAAAGGGGGCAGAGTGAAACAAAGAAAAATGGGGCACGGAAAGAGAGAGAGAGAAAGACAGACATACAGAACGAAAGAGGGTATGGAGAGAGAAAGAAGGGGGCAGGATGAGAGAGAGAAAAACAGACATACAGAAAGAAAGGAGGTATGGAGAGCGAGAAAAAGAAAGAAGGGGCAGGGTGAAACAAAGAAAAAGTTTGGGGAAGGAATGAGGTCTGGAGGAGAGGAAGCATACAGGAGGCTGAAAGAAGGGAAGAAATATAAGAAATATTGGATGCACAGTCAGAAGAATAAAGTGCAACCAGAGACTGATGAAATTACCAAAGGTAGGAAAAATGGTTTTATTTTCAATTTAGTGATCAAAATGTGTCTGCTTTGAGAATTTATATATGCTGTCTATATTTTGCACTATGGCCCCCTTTTACTAAACCGCAATAGCATTTTTTAGCGCAGGGAGCCTATGAGCGTTGAGAGCAGCGTGGGGCATTCAGCGCAGCTCCCTGCGCTAAAAACCGCTATCGTGTTTTAGTAAAAAGGGAGGGGGAATATTTGTCTATTTTTGTATAGTTGTTACTGAGGTGACATTGCATAAAGTCATCTGCCTTGACCTCTTTGAAAACCCGCGGAATATAAATGATAATTAACATTTTCTCTGCGTACAGCGTTCTTTGAGTTTTTAAAATTTTATTGTTGGTAGATCATTTTGACTTGGCCACAAAGGTAAGGGGGAGGGAGGGAGGGGAACTGCTGAAAGACATCTAGTAATCCTTGAAGGCTTGACTGTGCAGGGAATTATTTTTGTAAAATCATGTTTTGTTATGTGACTGGCATTATTTAGACTTTAATTTCTATGAATGAATAGAATGAAAATGATATAAATTACTTGCTTGTTTTTATGTGCGTGTGCTGAAGGAAAGTGGAGAGAGAGTGGGCTGAGGACGCTGAAGGGAAATGGGGAAGAGAGAATGGGGAGAAGACGCTGATTTATAAATTGACAATTGTACAGAATATTGTTTCTTTTTTATATTCATCCATAGCTGCATGTTAATGATGTGCTCATATGCACTTATTTATCATCATAACATATACATCATCATTAACATGCAGCTGTGGATGTGTAAGAACAGGCTGAGGAGGATGGATGGGAAGGAAGGAAGGTGCACATATCAACATATCGTACATTTTTAACATGCATGATGCAGCTATAGGCAAGCAGAGGAGGATGGGATCATACAGATGTGTATGTTCAGATATGCGCTCAGATGTGTAGTTTTTTCTGATATATTTATTAAGCTTACAGTATTTATAAAAACACATTTAATACTTGTTACAAAAAATATTGTGCAATTGTGATCTACTTCTGGCCTACAAAGGTCAAAAGAAATCCTTAACTGAGATTTTACATTCAAAAGTGAATTATAGCTACTAGCACTATTATTTATTAGTTATTTATTATGCAGATGTATGTTAGTTTGTTATTAGTTCAATATTAGACATATGTTAGTTTAGAATAGATAGGTATAGATTAGTTTAGTTTAGGTTAGGGCCCTGCTGAAAGAGTCTACCTTGACGTGGTTGCAGGCTTACAAATCTTTTGGTCAAAGAGTGCGGCGACAGAGAAAAGTATGTGTGTATTCGGCCCATGGAAGAAGGGGGGGATCGGGGGGGGATCGGGGGGGGGGGGGAAGGGGTGCGTGGGGGGCCCAATAGGATTGCTCAGTAAGGGGCCCTGAAATTTCTGATGGCGGCCCTGCCAAGACCTCCCGCTCCTTCCCCACCCCACCCTCACTGACGTGCATACGTCCCCCTTCCTTTTCCCCACCTGCTTCTTCGACATCCCCTCCTGCCGCTTGCGCCTTCCCTTCCCCCTGCTCATCTAACATTCCCAGCACAAACAGCAACCCCAACCTACTGCCCAGGCCAGCATTGGCTCTTCCTCTGAAGTCACTTCCTGGACCCATGCCTTGGAAGTGATGCAAGAGGAAGAGCCGATGCTGGCGTGAGCAGCACTTTGGAGTTGCTGCTCGTGCCGGGAATGTTAGAAGAGCATGGGTAGGGAAGGCACACGCGGCAGGAGGGGACGGCGAAGGAGCAGGTGGGGGGGTTGGAGAAGAGGACGGGGGAGGGGCGCCACCAACTCCGGGCAACTCTCAACCATGTAATGCCACTGTTCCTGTATGAAATGTTTTGCGTTCTAGAATTATGGAACGCATTGCTAGAGGATGTGGTAAGAGCAGTTAACATAGCTGGTTTTAAAAAAGGGTTTGGACAAGTTCCTGGAGAATAAATCCATAATCTGCTATTGAGACAGACATAGGGAAAGCCATTGCTTGCCCTGAATCGTTAGCATGGAACGTTGCTGCTATCTGAGTATTTTGCCAGGTACTTGTGACCTGGATTGGCCATCGTGAAGATGGGATACTGGGCTAAATGGACCATTGGTCTGACCCAGGAAGGCTATTCTTATGTCCTTATGAATTTGTTTGAAGATTGTGCTTATGTTTTTTTAATCAATCTTTATTGAAAATTCTACAACCTCTACATTCAAGATAAAAGCAGTATGCAAGATAAACATTAGCATCCAGCAATGTTTTTTTATATTTATGTTTCATGGCATGCTGCATTGCAGTGTTTAGCAGTATATATTAATAAGCAACACAAAGCGCATAATTTAGATTAATGGTAGAGTTATTCCTTCTTTTGTTGGCATGGAAATGAGCAAGGATCTGCAGGAAAAAAAAAGATTTTGCTACTATTTACTGGCTAAATGTAATATACAGGCTTCAATTAACCAACAAATTAATTTATGCCTTTGTTACTCTGGTTGATCTCAATAAACATGATTAAAAAAAACCTCAAACAAACATTTACCTAAATTCACAGGTATTTACCGGGGAAATTAGCATAACTGAAAATGGCCCTCCATAATCTGGCTAGACATACACATTATCAAAAAGATGTGAGGAGAGTTGAGTAGATTCAGCGAATGGCCACCAGGATGGTTTCAGGTCTCAAGGATCTCCCGTATGAGGAACGACTGGGTAAGTTGCAGCTGTACTCACTCGAGGAACGCAGAGAGAGGGGAGACATGATCGAGATGTTCAAATATGTCACAGGCCGTATCGAGGTGGAAGAGGATCTCTTTTTCCTTAAAGGATCCACGGCAACAAGAGGGCATCTGTTGAAAATCAGGGGTGGGAAATTTCATGGCGACACCAGAAAATATTTCTTCACCGAAAGGGTGGTTGATAGCTGGAATAATCTTCCACAACAGGTAATTGAGGCCAGCAGCGTGCCAGATTTTAAGAAAAGATGGGATTGGCATGTGGGATCTCTTCATGGAGGTAGTTAGGGGGTGGGCCATTAGTGTAGGCAGACTAGATGGGCTGTGGCCCTTTTCTGCCGTCATGTTCTCTGTTTCTATGTTTTCACACTCTGGGGTAGAGAATGACACGGGGACAAATTTTTCCCCGTCCCCACGGGAACTCATTTTCTCGACTCCGTGAATTCTTTTCCTGTCCCTGCCTCATTCCTACACGCTCCATCCTCATCTGCACAAGCCTCAAGCACTTTAAAATCATAAGTATGATGCATATTTTCTGTTACAATATGCCAATAAAAATGATTTAAACATAAAATCATAAATGTTTGAGGCTTGTGCGGTTAAGACAGAGCTTACAGGAATGGGGCAGGGACAGAGACAAAACTCGTGAGGACAGGACAAGGAAATTGAGTTCCTGGGACAGGAAAAATTTGTCCCTGTGTCATTCTCTAACTGGTACCCTTAATTGGCAGTTTCTTGCGTAGCTCTAGGCACTATTCTGTAAATAAGTCACCTAAATCACTTCACTTAATAAATTTCTGCTTGACTTCACTACTCGCTTATGGTCTCCTTAGTGTAGGGCTACCTGCACAATGGTGGCTGTCCTCCAGGGCACGGTTTATATAACCCTTCCTTTACTTCCAAAAGCTTCTGTAAGTTTCTTCAAACTTACAGAAGATTCTGGTGCCATAAAGCAAGTGCAGGAAGCAAAGGAAAAACCAACAGGTTAGTTTATAAAAGGACACAGAAATAAGCTACGGTAAATGAATCTTGCTGTGGTGAACAAAATTAGTCGCATAGCTCACAACTGACAAACACAATGGACTGAGTGAGTTTTGGAAAAGTGCTCTTCACAAAAACCTGACTGCCTGGGGTGCCTCTAGGACCAGGTTTGGAAACTACTACATTAAGTGGTTTCCCTACAGATATAATAGAAGACATGCTTTAGTATAGGGGTTCCTAATTTTTTATAGCTGTGCAAACACTATATCAACCTTCCAAGTTTTCAAGAACTCTTATACTTGCCCACTTTTTCCCTTCCTCACTCCCAATCACTTTTTCTGACTGATTTTCTTACTCTCCCTTCTGGCTGGGAAGCTACAGTCTCATGCAGAGGTAGATTTTCCCCCTTTTTACTATGAGCCCTCTCTGATGCTCAAATATGTGCCACAAGTTGAGAATCACTTTTAGAACATGGACCTTCCAAATTGTATACATCACAGCTTACTGGATAATGGTCCTCTTAGTGACCCTCAAATACCCTTTAATCTTTTCAGTCATTCCATTTTGCCTTTTGACTCATTCTGCTATCTCAGGATCATTATAGTTTCACCATTATTACAATTACCCCCACATAGCTTAAATAACTTTAAATAAATAACTCAAAATTTAATTTTTTGTTGGTTTTGTAATTTTATAATTTCAGTTATGTGCTGCGAAAACATTTGCTCTGTTTAGTGTGCCGGAGCTAAAAAAAAGTTTGAGACACTGGGTTATAGCATAGGGGCATAGAGCAGATCCATGTGTAACTACTCATGACTGTGAGTTAGTGTTTGTTAACACAAATAATTGATTGCTATTACCTATTTATCCAATTAGTTTATGCATGGATCTGTGATCTGTGCCTAAAATCGTGCACTCAGCTTTGGGCAACCAGTACAGAATTAAGGGGAAACTTTTGGAGTATAGCAAGCAGAAAACAGTTTGCACAGAGTAAAATAAAAATAAAAATATATATCTTTTTGTGTCCCTTGCCAACACCTTGGTTTTCCAAGATTCTTTTTAAATATCCATTAGTCTGATATCTTTAATTATCCACAGAATTGTTATACTAATGTTCCCTTTAGTTTCTGTGACATTTTAGCATGCCCAATTAATGGCTCAGTTTATACAGTAGCTGCAGTACACTGGAGACTTGTTAAAGACTCAAAGGAGAAGTTTAAACCTTATCTATTTTCTATTTACAATCCCCAGGACTAGCTGTTCAAGGATATTATTTACTCTAGTTAAATGCAGAGCCTTGAACCCCTTCTCTTCAATAAGCTTTCAGGTCTATAGGCCATCCCCAGCTGCCTTCCTATGGACCATATGGCTGAAGGAAGAGAGGAGAGGGAATTATTACAATGGTGTGCTTATTGGGTCAACCCACAGGCTAAATGGTAGAACACTTGAATCTGCAGGTTGGCTAGAGCTAGGGATGCCAGAGAGGAGCAGATATTCAAAGCGATTTAACTGGCCACGGATATTAGGCAGGAGATAACTGACTGTTTCCCACTGAATATCCATTAGCAGCTAAGCTGGCTAGGCATGGATATTCAGTGCCAAGCTGGCTATTTGTAGCGACTAAAATAGGCCACATAAATAGCCAAGTGTTTAACTGGTTAGCGCTGAATATTAGCTTAACGGTTAAGTTGCTGTGGCCAAAAATGAAACCGGATGGACTCACCAGAAATGGCCCCAGCATTGAATATCCGGGCTTAATGCCAGTGGCAGACAGCAAAAGCGCTGCCTGCCACAGTCTGCATATCGGGCCTAGGGTGTTCATAAGAACATAAGAGCTGCCTTACTATGACAGACTAAGGTCCATCAAGCCTAGTATCCTGTTTCCAATTCTTTTTTCTATCTATACTCCTTTGCTTACACCCTATGCTATCTGTTCAAATATTTTTTTCCTATATTGTGTTGACCTTGTAATATCAAGCAAAAAAAGGAGTATAAAATTATTTTTCATAAATATGCTCTTCAAAATTTGATTATCAAAATACCAGCATATATTTTCACATTATATTAAAAAAAATTAATGACACTTTTCACATTTTTTAAATAATAAATACATTTTTAAAAATGTTATATTTATGGACACTATTGAATATTTGAAGATATATGCTAGTATTTTGATAATCAGACCTTGTACTATAACATGCTATGCCATACTATGTACTATAATCTGAATATTTTTTTTACTGCTGTATCTGTCTTGCTTATGTTTAAATTTATTCTTGCAGTACACCACCTCGAGTGAACTCCTTCAAAAAGGCTGTGAATAAATCCTAATAATAAATAATAACAGTGACCAACCCAGGCAAGATCCCAAAGAGTAAAAAAATTTATGAGCAGGGACCGTGTGTTTAATGTACAGCGCTGCATGCGTCTGGTAGCGCTTTAGAAATAAATGGTAGTAGTAGAATAAGCAGTGGAATTTCCCAAGTCCAGCTTAATAATGGCTTATGGACTTTTCTTTTAGGAAATTATTCAAACCACTTTCCAACCCTACTAACATAAGATAAGAATAGCCTTACTGGGTCAGACCAATGGTCCATTTAGCCCAGTATTCTGTCTTCATGGAGGCCAATCCAAGTCATAAGTACCTGGCAAAAAACCCAAATAGTAGTGGCATTCCATGCATCTGAACCAGGGCAAACAGTGGCTTCTCCCATGTCTGTCTCAACAGCAGACTATGGACTTTTCCTCCAGGAAACATGTACGAATTAACGTTTAGCGTGTGTTTAGCGCGCGCTAAAAAGCATAGCGCACCTTTGTAAAAGAGGGGGGTATGTTGAAAACCTGTGAATGAGAATGAAACTAATGTTTTAGTGTCGATATGGGTACATAAGTATGATAAATTGATAATTGAAGCAGAAAAGGTATTAATATGCAATGAAAACACAAAAAAACTATTATCAGAGCACTTAAACATATTTCAGTAATTTTGCATATTTTTGCATAGTTGCCTAGAAATTCCAGGTAGGTAAATAACATATTACACAAAACAAAAAGCTAGTTGTTGATTTTCCACATGAAATTGCACCATTTTTTTCACTAGTGCTTTTTAAAATTATGCCATTTCCAAAGTTGACACACCCTAATATGGGGGATATGGGGGTCACATTAAGGGTTACCAGATGTCCGAATTTCTCTGGACATGTCCTCTTTTTGAGGGCTGATTTGGGAATCTGGGTGGCTCTTTAATTTTGCTACTTTTGTCCGGGGAAACTAGACATCTAGTAACCCTACAGCAGTTCAGGCACCTATCTGGAGTCCTCCCTCCCCCACCCCCACCTCACGGGATCCAGTGCTTGCTCACCTGGTGCTGCTGTAACTACGACTCAGAAACTGCTCTTCTGCAACTTCTTCCTGCCCCCATATAGGCAGACAGCAGTAGCAGAAAGAAAACTTCCAGGTCATCGAAGCAGTGTGTTTACTTCAGTCATGCTGCGGATGGCCTGAAGAGTTACAGCAGTGCCGGGTAAGCAAGCACCAGAACCCCGAGGGGTAGGGAAGGGTAGCACAGGGAGGGTAAGAGATATTGGACCATGGGGATGGGGAAAAAAGGGAAGGAACGTTGTCAGACCTCCAGGGGAGGTGAGGGGTAGATAAAGATGCCAGACCATGGGAGAGGGAAAGGGAAGGAGAGAGATGTTAGACCATTAGATGGGGAAGAGGGAGAAGAAGAGAGATGTCAGGCCAGGGAAAGGAAGGAGGAGGAGGGAGAGATTCCAGACTAAGGCAGGGAAGGGGAAGGGAAAGACAGAGGTCGGGGGAAGAATAGATGAGGCTTTGGGGTAGGGCTGGGGGCAGAATGGGGCAGGGCCATGTTTCTGGGTTTTTGCAGCTCAAAATATGGTAACCCTAGTCACATTTTCAGAAAAGATGGCATATCTGAATGAATATAAATCAAGCTCTAACAGGCTAAAATATTCTTGTGGCTTTCACACATACTAGGATTTCTGATTAAAGGCCCACTATAAAATTCAGGTGGTTCATGCACATATGGATTTCTGATCATGTGGCTGGCTTTTCAGTATAACTTGTTCACCCCTGATCTATGGGTTAACATAGGTTATATGATGTCGGTATCCAACTAACCGTTTCTGCAGCAACTGCCTCAATTTTGCAGTTTAGGTTACTATATAATCTACCAGAAGTTAAAGTAAATGCCTTCACAAATTTTTCAATTTGAGAGAATTAACTTAAGTGCCAAGATCAGTACCAAGTCTATTAATTTAGCTTGCCGAACCTTATCCTGCTGGGTTAAAATATTTTTGCTCTACAAATGACAATGTACAAGGAAATATTCTCTGAGAGATGTAAAATGACTTTATCCTGTACTAAGCAATTACTAATAATCCTGCAAGCAAAAATATTCGTATAACATGTGGCCAAAAAAAGCCTATCTCCAAATTACAAAAATGATACTTATTAGAATTTGATTTCTTCAGTTTAGAAATTTGAAGGGGTCCATATTGCTCAACATGTTTCAACAAAACAATATCTGTAACAAAGATGCAGTTGATGAAATTCTCAATTTCTCATGATCCCAATAATTTTCTCCACAGCAATCTTTAATTAATAATTGGCATCTTTTCCTAAGATTTATGGATATCCACCAGATTAGATTTGAAACTTTGACACAGATAGGTATAATTTTTTGAGGATGCTTGGTTTTCTGACATCAATGAGTGAGGTAGATCCAACAGCTTCGATTTACCGTAGCTAATAATTCTGAAATTTGACCTTGTTATATGTTGAACAAATCTTAACTGCAGTAACTGATAGACAAGGAAAACACAGAACAAGGATTTAAGCCACTGGACTTCAATCCTAGTCCTTGAGAATCACCATATGCATGAGTATGCATGAAAATGATTTGCATGCACAGGCAAATCTGTCCCATGTATATTGATTTGCAATGTCATAAAATCACTGGCAGTCCTTATGGACTGGGATTGAAAGTTTAATGCATCCTTTACAATTATGATCCACACACCAGATTCCCAAAAAAAGAATTACTAATTTGGGAAAGCAAATTATACCATAAGTACCATACAAAAGTAAGCCCATTTAACTTAAGTGCTTTCATCTATGGGAGAAGTTTTAGGGATCTGGCCAATTGGCGTCTTAGGCCACTCCCAGTGCATCCCAGAATGCACTCAGAAGGAGGCCTAAAACTCCTGTTTGCCCAAGTGCCTATGGGCAACCCTCCTGCTGGGGATTGTTGCGGGGGGTGCCGGCAGGAGGGAGTGGGCTCTTTCTCAGCTAGAGAAGGAGATGGTCTGCAATAAACAGTTATTTTAAAATCCCCAGGTTGGACCACATAGTACAACCCTGCACAACATACAGTCCCCCGGCCGTATGTGGCTCAAAACAGCTCTCACTGCGGCCCAGCTCTCACTCCACTCTCTTGCCACTGCTCTTCCCTCCTACTCTCACCTTTAAAAGCACCGCCGCCACTTACCAACAAGCTAATTACAGCAGCTTACAGAGTGAATCTAGCAGGCTGCCGTCAGTCTCCGCACACATTCTCTCTGCCGCGGTCCCGCCCATGATGTCAGAGGAGGGTTGGGACTGCAGCAGAAGGAACGTGTTTCGGAGGCCAACGGCAGCCTGCTAGGTTCACTCTGCAGGCTGCCATAATTAGCTAAGCGGCGGACCGTGGAAGATGACTCTCTCGCTGGGTGCAGGAAGCAGCAGAGGTAAGGCCACGCCCATCATGAGGGCTCCACCGGGATGTTGGATTTAGACACCGGGGGGAGAGAGACAGAAAAGGACCTTGAGGGGCGGGCGGGTACAGACAGAAAAGGGCCATGATTGAAGAGGGGCAGGAAAATAGACTCGAAGACAGGGCAGATGCTGGACTAGAGGAGGTAGAGAGGGGAAACACCCTGACCCGAGGAGAAAGAGATGCCAGGCCCTGGGAAGGGAGAAGACAAAGAGAGTGAGAGAGACAGAATGACCTGGATCAAAGGTGGGAGGTCTCAAAATGTTAGCAGAAGGAAGATAGAGAGAGGGAGAAACCTGAAACAAAAGGGAGGCAGAAGAGATGGGGCAGATGTTGGACTTGGAGGTGTATAGAGGGGATAGAGAGAGAAAGACTGCAGAGAGGTGGAAAGATTCTGCACCAGGGAGGAAGGAAGGAAGGAGAAAGAGAGAAGCAGAGAAAGATCAGGAAGAAAGGAGAACAAATACTGGAGGGGGGGTTGTAAGCAGAAGAAAGACAGGATCAAAGGGGAAAGACAGGAGGTAGATGCTGGACTATGGGAGGTGCAGACAGAGTGGGAGAGACCCTGAGGAAGAACAGAGAGATGGAAGATCATAACAGAGGGGGAGAGAGAGGGAGACCTGGAACAAAGGTGGTGGTAGGTACAAAGGAGAACTGACCCTGGATCTGGGGAGGGTAAAGCAGAGGGAAAAGAGATAGAGATCTGGACCCAAAGGGGATGGGGCGGGATTGTGAAAGAAATGTTCGATGCACAGTCAGAAGGAAGTCCAACCAGAAACTAATTAAATCACCAGACAACAAAGGCAGGAAAATGATTTTATTTTCAGTTTAGTGATTGAAATGTGTCAGTTTTGAGAATTTATATCTGCTGTGTGTATTGTGTGTATATGAAAAATGAAAAGAAAAAATTGCATTACAATTAGTAAAGGGGGCAGGATCTGGGGCACAGCTTGGGTGGGTTTAGGGCGGAGCTTGGAAGGTCTGTGGTTGGGAGGGTACTTAGCTTGAAGTAGTTGAGAAACACTGCTGTAGGCAATCAGCCGCCACCAGTGCCTCTCCTCTCCTGCCCTCTTCCCTGCTGGCACCCTCTACTGGCGTCTCAGTGTCTTTCTGGAAGGCCTCTGTGCATGCGCGGATGTCAACGTGATGATGTTATGTAAGCGCGTGATGTCATCATGGCAACATCCTTGCACTTCCGGGTGCTTTGAGCTGTGGCCACTACCTGCGGCCCTCGCTATATTTTCCGACTTCATTTGGGCCTTGGATCATTTTTGAATTGTGCAGGCCTGACTTAGTGGGTTTTTTTTTAAACATCTGCTCTCTGCCTTCCTATAGATACTTCACAATAAGCAAGGGCTAAAATATACAAGGAGCTGGCATGTGACTTCCTCCATGCATGTTTTCCTTGTTCATTTGATTTTCCTATGGATATGCATGCCAGTCAAACAGTTAACTCTCTTGGTCCTGTATTGCTACTTTATCCTTTTCTTAAGATGACACATATGACCTCTCCCTAGTATGAATCAGAGCTAGAACAGCAGAAAAGGTTAGCTCATAGTCTAGAACAGCATTGGAAAAAGTCTAGGTATCCCTCAGATAGAGCCACCTGATGGAATGAGATTACCGTAATCACTACTATTCCTCAACTAAGATCATTATGGTTAACAGACTAACAAAGCTGGAACTAATGCCAGGTAATTTATTCAGCTTTATGAATACTGTGTTGGGTAACGTGTTGGGTAACGTGTTGGTTTCTATCACAGATGATGCCTTGTGAATTATGGAACCGAGGAATATGGTTTGTAGATTCTCTTGCACCTCTCAAGGGCTTTTGACCTTGTTGGCCATTCTGTCTTGCTGGGAAGTATTGCTCATTATGTTTGAGCAGTAGGTAAGCAGCTAGATGTCTCTTTTTTTTAGGGAGGGGGCGGAAAGTTCATAAATCATCAGTTTAAATGGTGTAACGTTTTCAGAGAACCATTAGTTGTTGTGTCCCCCAAGGCTCTCCTCTTTTTTCCTCCATTTCTTAACATCTGTTTGAGTCCATTGGGTAAAATCCGCTCTTTTGGTTTCATAGACTCCCTTTGTACTGATGATATTCAGCTGTATGTCCCACTGGATGGTGATCTGGATTTAACAGCTGTTCAGCTGAATAGTTGTCTAGCAGACATTTCAAGTTAGATGTGAATTCTCATCACCATCACATAGACAAGTAAGGAGCAATCCTTTAATCCAAGAGCCCCTTGACATGGTGACAGAAATTTGTCATTGTCCCCGTCCCCGCAGATAACTGCGGGAAACCATCCCATGTCATTCTTTAGTGTCTATCTCAACCTCAGTCCTTCTGGCCCAGCATTCTTCAATGCAAGGCTTGAGGGTCAGTGGTTGTGCCCATTCATACTCTGATTCTTCCCTCTCTCCTTAAAGAATGACATGGGGATGGTTTCACATGGTTAAAAACGGGGACAGGGATGGTGACAAATTCTGTCAGTGCCACTCTCTATATAGAAACATAGAAACATAGAAATAGACGGCAGATAAGGGCCCACGGCCCATCTAGTCTGCCCACCTTAATGTCCCTCCCCTACCTTTGCCCTGTGAATAGATCCCATGTGCCGATCCCATTTGGCCTTAAAATCAGGCACGCTGCTGGCCTCAATCACCTGTAGTGGAAGACTATTCCAGCGATCAACCACTCTTTCAGTGAAAAAGAATTTCCTGGTGTCACCTCGTAGTTTCCCGCCCCTGATTTTCAACGGATGCCCTCTTGTTGTCGTGGGACTCCTTTTTTTAAAAAAATCTTTATTCATTTTATTTCTTTCAACAAGTGTACAATATTATTACAAATGATTCACATAACTCACTTGACATTCTTAAACAACGTTATTATACATATTTTAATTCCCCCCCACCCACCTCCCATCCCTCCCCATATCCACAAAATAATCTATCCAAACATATACATACCTAGACATCTCTCTTCTATATTACAATTAATCTTACATTAACCTATCCTTCCCCCCACCCTTTCTTCCTCAAACTCTTTGTTCATTGTATTATATAAATTAAATGCACAACAAATATAACTCATCATATTACATATATCCCCTAAAATTCCATAGCAATATATTTCCAATATATTTACCCCCTTTCCTTTTCTGTTCATACATATATACCATATTTCTTATATGCATTAATCAGTTAAAATATACTGCTATTTAATTAGAATATCCTATCCCCCCACCCCACCCCCCCCATTTCTCCAAATTATCCCATAAGGAAAAAGAATAAACCTTAATCATTATAATATTCAATTAATGGCCTCCACACCTCCTGAAATCTTTTAAAATAACCCTTCTGTACTCCTTATGTTCATAAATCTATGGAATATTAGCACTTACATGTGTATGCATATACTTAGCTATGAAAGTACGAGCAGCAAACCTACATGCTATTCTATAAGGGTGAACATAAGTGGCATAGTGCATAAGTACAAGGGGGCAAACACAAAGGCAGAGCATGGGTGGGGCCCTGTGACAGTTCCGACTCCCGAGTCAGCCCTGACACACAGGAGAAGCCAGGATCTGGGAGAACAAACCACCAGGTTAAACACACCTTTAATAAAAGGCATTCAAAAGCTGAAAAAGCTGCCTACCCTCTATACCAGCCTAGGCAAACCCCGCTTAGCAAGCAGGAGGATAGTTTTCGCCCTGACCACTGGGGGAGCCAGAGAGAGGGAAAACCTGCCAACACTGCAGCTAGGTTTGGGTGTGGCCCACACAGACAGAAAAGCAGCATATACAAGCTAGCAAAGGCAGTGGAGGAGCAGTGCTTGAAAAGAACTTTCCAGTCCAAGTTTGAGGCACAGGAAGGAGACCCTATGGAATGGGTAAATGCTGGAGATTCCCAAACTCCAGGCCTGGAGCCAATGGAAGAAGTCATGGACTGTAGAGAGCCTGAGCCAGTTCCTGAGCCAGTGGAGGTTATGGAGGTGAACTGCTGTGAAAGGGGCAAGTAGCCATTTTGTGGCATTTTTTTTTTTTTCTGCTTAGAAGAAAAGCCAAACCCACAGCCTAGTTTTTGTTTCTTGTGGGATTTACCAGAGCCCTGAATGGAACTTTGAAAGTAAAGGCCTGGTGTGTTGCTAGCAGTACTGTTTTGTTGGGGTTTTTTGTGCTAGCAAAATAACTGCTTCTATGGAAAAGATTTTGTATTGCTGTTTGTGTGCCTCATTACCAGCAATGCTTCAATAAGAAGTACTGGGGAGAAATAGGCTGGGGGATGTATGCTGCAACATCCGGGTGGGATATTTTTGTGGGTCTTCTCTTCCCCTATTGTTAGTAGGAAAGGGGATGAATAAAGCTACATAGCAGCCTATGCCCCACAGTGGCTCTAAGGAGCCAGCACACGCCTGTCCATGATAAGGGCAGACAGGTACTAAAACAGTGTTCGTTTTGTACAAAGAAGTTTTCTTTTGGGGATTATCTTTAAGAGATTGATAAAGATGAAGGATCCCTAGCTAGCTGACATAGCTGGGTCACGGTGTAGATGAAGAAACTATCAGTGGGTCATAATTAGTACAAAGAACAACCTGTGACTCCATTTTACTGCTCTGAGAAATCACGTATGCATGCAGGCCTGTTCTATGTATCTGTCTTAGTGCCTGGTACAGCCAGGAGGCAAAGGAATGTAGATGTTAGCTAGCCATTGATGTATAGATTATAGGATGGATTTATGGTTTTGTTTTTCTCTTTGCTCCTACCTTTTGGTCAGAACTGGTTAAACTGGTTCGGACTGGTTAGGACCCTATATAATCTTTGTGTTTGAAATTCTCAGGGTCTTCTGTTTATGCAGCCAGTTCTGCTCAGAAGTCCAGCATATATGCTTGTTTAATAAAAGCCTTTTTAAATCTCTTCAGTCTCTGGCTCAAGTCTCTGCACTACTAACGGAGGGCCTTATCCCAAAAGGTACCTTCATTTGGCGCAGCCGAACAGGGACTTGATCTACAGACTTGAGCCTGTTTGGCACGATCGTCTCCCTCGGAGGATTTCAAACCTTGCCTCCTACGAGACCCGTAATAGCCGGCATTAACCTGGTGGTTGACCAGGAACGGTTTCTCGTCGAAGACAACGGATTGCACCTCGAGAAGGAACGAATCGGTGGAGATTTCTGGCTCCTGGTTTTGTTGTGCCGGTACCGGACCTGTCTTGGTAAGTGAGAAGTTGATTCCTTCTCTATCCTGTCTCTATCTCTTCTGTCTAGTAACTTCTTAATCTGTTGTGAAGCACAGAGAGGTATATAGGATTCTGGTTTCTGGAAATTGGAACTTTTGTTGGGTGCATATATAGATTCTATAATATGGGTCAGAGCACCACCGACCCCCTTCAGATCATGCTTAAATATTTTACAACTGCCTTTTCTGGCGATTATAGCGACCCTAAGATTTTTTATTGTTTTCTTCATCCTTATTTTTATTGTTGTCAAAGGCTTAGTATTTGGAATTTAATCAACTTTTTGTCATACTTGTCAAATTAATAAAACAAAAGCTCTGGGGACACCTGACAAGACACAGAGAACAAGAAATTGGTGATGTTGAGAAATTACCCGGGGAGATGGAAATAGCATTTAGGTTGGAAACCTGGGAAAAGTTGGTAAAGCAAGCCAGCATGATTGTTTTGCCGAAAGTTGCAGACAGGATAGTGTAAGTTGCTTAACAGGGTAAAATGCATGTGGATCAAGACAGAATTAAGAATGTGAGTTCGCACTGATGAACGAGAATAAAGACTGTGATTTTAGATATATGTTGCGTGCAGTGGATTTGTTACAGACAGTGAGTAATTTCAAGAAAGTTGAGCCAGATAGTTTACGTGTTCTCGCAGTTGTCAAAGTGTGTCTGCTGGTAATAAAAAAAGAAAGAAAAAAAAAAAAAAATCAACCGTTTGTCAGACATGTGGGGTTTGTGTTGGGCACACCCTGCCTTTGTATCCCAGTGTTGGGGGATTTAAAGTACAAGACTAACAATGATAGAGGTTAAGTATCCATATTTTTCTGAAAATTGAAATATTTGCTAAACATGGGCTTGATAATTCAAGTTCAAGTTTCAAGTTTTATTATTATTTGATGAATCGCCTATACAAACATTCTAAGCGCTGAACAATTAAAAAAAAAAAAAAAAAAAAAAACATTTTAGAGGACAAACAATTTTAAGACACAAGTACAAAGTTAAATAACAAAGTTTTTAAGAGTTTTATAAAAGAGATAAGATCTTTTTCTTTTCTGATGTACAGTAGCAGTGCATTCCACGTTTGTGGCACTGTAACAGAAAACATGTCATTTCTTCTTGTACCCACAATTTTTAAGGAAGGGACAGTTAATAAGTCTTGTGATGATGATCGTAGAGAACGAGGGGCATAATAAGGAATGATCATTCTAGACATGAATTGAGGCTCATTGAAAGCTAGAACTTTAAAAACCAAGAATAATATCTTAAAAGTAATTCGGTGGCTAATAGGTAGCCAGTGGGACTTAATCAATAGCGGTGTAATGTGGTCAACTTTTTTTTTTCCTTTATGAATGAGTTTTATTGATAACGGATGGATTGAGATTACTTCTTTTGTGCTAACAGTCTCCCTTGCTTTCCCGTATTGTGTCTTTATCCTGGTGTTCTTTATGAATCCTTTCTTCCCATGCATGTTTGTATAAAGTGTTATTATCAATCAGATTCTAAATACAATTGGAAACAGAAATACCTTTAAAATAAACTTGGTAGTTCAAACTCCAGAGGAAGGGTGTCCTTATTATGTACGGACAGTGCAGACTAAAGTAGCTACATCTAGTCTGCAGCAGTGCCCACTCCTCAGAGTGTAGCGGGACCCAGGTGGCAGACAAGGGTTCCAGGTCTGCCTGCAGGGAACATGGCTAAGTGACCTCAGGGGTGGTGTCACGTTAAAATGTCTCTTCTTTGTCTTCGCAGTCATACATACAGAGCTGTTCTGGACCTGTTACAATGAGCCTTTTTCTACCCAGAGAAGGAGGACAATGTTCTGCTTTCAGTAACCTTGAAATGACCTTGCACTTAACATTTAACATGTTTCTTTTTTTTTTCCTTTGAATTGACATTGCCATACTTCAGAATACCTCTATATTTAACATTGTACACTGTATCTTACTTTACCTAGTAAGTTTTGCTTATTTTTCAAGATTGAAGCACACCCTAGCAGTTGCGTCCCTGTCTGTCTTATGAATGTAATTGGCAGGGCACCAAGCCAGAGTGATAACATTCTTACGTTTTCTCTTTCGGACGTTCCAGTAACCATTTAGATGCCTTTTATGATTATGTGATTATTATGCCATGTGTTATATCGCACTTTACTTTGCCACTGTGTGCACCCAATTATGATTCGTGCTATGATGGACGTTTGTTTTTGTATAACTGTGCATTTCTCTGCAGATCTAAGTTCAGCTCTGAATCCTTGCCAGCTGGAAGAAAAGTTTCACGCCTTTTCTGTTTTCTATGTTTGTTTATGCCCTGTAATCTTTGTGTTGTCTATCTGTTTGGTTTGTGGGGTACCCCAGGGAAACCAACTATACCATTGGCCATTTTTGGAGATTTTTCTCTCCCTTTTTGCATTTTTGTTTTTTTCCTATCTAAATTGCCTTTCTAGCTGTTCACGCCCACGCTGTCCTCTGGCGCCAGCGTTCCTTCCTCACCTCCTCTGGATCCCCTATCCAACACCACCAACTCATCCTGGACCTTTTGGATGCTATCTTGCTACCCTCCAAAGTTTCTATCATGCACTGCCGGGCCCACCGTCGCCTCCGTGATTTCATCAGCCGCGGTAATGCCTTGGCTGACCGCTCGGCTCGCCAGGCGGCCCTCCAAGGTCCGCCCACACCCCCTCTTCTGTTATCCCTTTCCTCCCCTCAACCTTTCCTTCATTCCCTTTCCCCCCAGTACACTGACCCCGAGCGCAAGTGGGCCACGCAGCAATCTGGCCATTGCACCCTCCCATCTGGATGGATTACTATACCTTCCTCCCACACATCCACCCCCCTCCTGTACGTCCCTCAACTCCTGGCCCTCACTGTTGTCCAACGTGCACACGATTTTTCTCATGCCGGTAACCCAGCTCTCCGCACTCTTCTCCGACAGAATTTCTATATCCCGAATCTCTCTCAACTCATCTCCCATGTCCTGCTCCGCTGTGTCATTTGCCTCCGACACAACCCCTCTTCTGTCAGATCCCCCGTTCCTGGTCACCAGCCTATCGGTTCACACCCCATGCAAGTCCTCTCTACTGATTTTACCCACTTGCCCCCCTTCCATGGGTTCCGTTACCTCCTGGTTTTCATTGATTCCCACACTGGGTGGCCAGAGGCCTACCCAGTGCGCACAGAGAAAAGTAGGGAAATAGTAAAGGCTTTACTCCATGACATCATCCCTCGCTATGGCCTGCCCCTAGTGATTGGCAGCGATAATGGCCCCGCCTACATATCACAAGTCACACAAGCTGTCTCTCGGGCTCTGCAAATCACCTGGAAATTACATGCGGCCTATCACCCCCAGAGCTCTGGCCAAGTTGAACGCATCAACAGAACTATTAAAACCCTCCTCGGAAAAGCGGCAGAGGAAAGCCGCCTGCCATGGCCCAAACTGATTCCTTCTGTTCTATTTCGCATCTGCTGTACCCCCAGTAAACGCAATCGGTTGTCCCCATTTGAGCTCATGTATGGCCGACCCCCGCCGATAGTCAGCCCAGACCCTGAGTCTCTTGAACAGATAGGGAACGCTATCACAGACGCAGAGATAAAGCAGCTAGGAAAGACCATTATGAAATTACAGAACTGGGTCATTTCTAGAGCCCCGCTACCAATTACAACCCCTGTTCACCTCTACAAACCTGGGGATCAAGTGTGGCTAAAAGTATGGAAGAAAGAACCGCTGAAACCCCTTTGGACAGGGCCTTTCACTGTCTTACTTGCTTCTCCCACAGCTGTCAAATTGTCCCGCCACGAGTCTTGGATTCACTACAGCCGTGTGAAGCCCGCTGCTGAGTATATTTGTGAAAAAGGGCCTACTGACCTTCAACTGAAAATCACACGGCTGCCCCACACTCTGGAAGAGTAATCACGCACGTCTGATCCAGAGATCTGTCAAGATATTTAATATGAACTCTGTTGTGTATATACTGCTTGTGATTTGCGTCTTGCCAACATTGTCCATGTCCCCTACCCCTCCCATGCCTGGGTGTGCCCCTTGTGTGGCACTAGTGGACAATGGGGGCAAAACGGAAAATGTTATTAGATTTCAAACTAATTATGAGTGTAAGGGTCAACTAGTGACCCCTGTATGTATATATAACAAGGTTGAATATTCTATATGTAATAATGGAGACTCACAGATCTGTTTTGACCCCAAAGCAACTAATAGGGATACTTGGATAGAGGTCAGGTCAGTCTGGGATCAGGGCCCCCTGATTCAACAAACCCTGGTCACTAATCCCCATGTCCCGGCCTCAGTCCTCTTTGATGCTTGCCATGCCATGGACCAGAACCCCACCTTCCTTGGATGTTGTGGTGCCGTAGCATGAAGGAGGGAATATATGCACAATGATAAATACATGTGCCTGGCGGGACAGAAGCCGTCCCACTGTGAAGGGTCTTCCGAACACTACTACTGTAACTACTGGAGATGTGTATCCTGGGCTACTTGGGGTATGACCCGACTGCCTACCACCCGAGCCATATTATCCAAAGGGGTGACTACCTCTGACTGTGGCCTCCAGAACTGTAACCCACTTAATTTCACTATTCTACAGCCGTTTAAATGGAACCTCGATGATAGCCTCCGGAAAGCTCGCTATCTTGTGGGCCTACAGATATATGGTAAAGGCACGGACCCTGGTACTGTCTTACACATCAAACTCGTTGAGAGACACTGGATCCCTGAACAACACAGCATTGTGTTTCCTGACTTTTATGAACATATGAAACTAGACCAACAAGACTTTGTGCCCTCTGCCACCACCCGCAACCTTTTCATACAGTTCGCTGAAGCCATAGGAGCCACCTTAAATCTGACAAACTGTTATGTCTGCGGGGGCACAAATATGGGAGAGAAATGGCCATGGGAGGCTAAACAGGTTTCCATGCTCCGGCTGGCCAGCCTCCCGTCTTTCAACTACACCCCCAACTTACAGCGGGCACCCAGCTGGCCTCTGAAAAACTCCATTCTGGCAAAACACTGCATACAGCACCTCTCAGCCCGGTTGGACTTATTGGACCGGAGATCCTAAGTTAAAAATACCCAGACGATGGAATACTACTGGCAATGCTACCACATTAAATGTCTACCTCAACCTGCCTGCTTCTGCCCCTTGGGCTGCACCGGAAGGATACTACTGGATCTGTGGGAAAACGGCATACCCCACTCTACCCTCAAATTGGACTGGCACTTGTGTTCTGGGTACTATCAAACCAGCCTTCTTCCTCCTCCCGTTATCCGAAGGAGAACATCTGGCTGTCCCAGTATTCGATCAACGGGCCCGTTCTGAAAGAAGTTTGGAAATCGGTAAATGGGATGACACTTGGCCCCCGGAGCGCATCATTGCTGTCTACGGTCCTGCTACTTGGGCTGATGATGGTATGTTTGGGTACCGGACCCCAATCTACATGCTTAACCGCCTCATACGACTGCAGGCGGTTTTAGAAGTTATCACCAATGAAACAGCTAGGGCCCTGGGAGCCCTGGCCAAAGCGAACACTATGATGCGTACCGCCATCTATCAGAACCGACTGGCCTTAGACTATCTATTGGCCGCTGAAGGAGGGGTATGTGGCAAATTCAATCTTTCCAACTGCTGTCTACAACTGGATGATGAAGGATTTGTGGTTGAAGAGGTCATAGACAAGATTACCAGATTAGCTCACGTTCCTGTCCAGACTTGGAAGGGTTTTTCTGCTGATATGTTTGGACTCAACTCACTGACTGATTGGGCCTCCAAACCGGGACTCTTTAAAGCCCTCACCATAATTTTCCTGGTATTCTCTGTCATATTTTGTGTTCTTCCTTGCCTGTTACCATGTTTATTGAAAACCCTTAACCATACTATTAGGACTACGATTGACAAAAGTACCACCGCTCTAGTCCTGGCCCTTTCCTCCTATCACCCAGTCCCCACCTCTGATACAGATGGCCCTGACCTCCCGTAACCCAGCTAGTCAGCTAGCGTACAGAAGAAAAGTTGGGAATGAAGGATCCCTAGCTAGCTGACATAGCTGGGTCACGGTGTAGATGAAGAAACTATCAGTGGGTCATAATTAGTACAAAGAACAACCTGTGACTCCATTTTACTGCTCTGAGAAATCACGTATGCATGCAGGCCTGTTCTATGTATCTGTCTTAGTGCCTGGTACAGCCAGGAGGCAAAGGAATGTAGATGTTAGCTAGCCATTGATGTATAGATTATAGGATGGATTTATGGTTTTGTTTTTCTCTTTGCTCCTACCTTTTGGTCAGAACTGGTTAAACTGGTTCGGACTGGTTAGGACCCTATATAATCTTTGTGTTTGAAATTCTCAGGGTCTTCTGTTTATGCAGCCAGTTCTGCTCAGAAGTCCAGCATATATGCTTGTTTAATAAAAGCCTTTTTAAATCTCTTCAGTCTCTGGCTCAAGTCTCTGCACTACTAACAGAGGGCCTTATCCCAAAAGGTACCTTCAAAAGAGACTTGTTATCTGTTTTGGCAAGGACAGGAGTCTTGCAGGGCTGAGGCCTCTGGGCCAGTTCCACAACCCTAAAGGGGAACTTTGGACACATTGGAGATTGTGTTTTGTTAACTGTTTGTTTCCTCCTGGTTAGGAGAGTATTGCTGGCCTAATCCTCACAGAAAAAGTTATAAGAAAGTGTTCTACTTACCTGTGAATATTCTTCTGTTGGCTGGACATTGCAATAAACCACGTTTTCTTTTTGTGTGCAAGTGTGGCTTCATGTTAAGTGACTTTGTTTTTCCTGAAGGGCCACTCACCTCTTAGAGTGGCACACAGAGAACTGTCTTAGCACCTTGCCCGCGTCCTCGCTACCCAGCGGCAAACGGGAGGATGACAGCCCCCCACTTTAGTAAAAGGAGCCCTTAGCTTTATAGTGGACTATCACTCTTCCTTCACACCACCTCTCCTGACATGCATGTTTCAAGTGAAACTTTTCTTCAGGGTCGAGGGGAAACGTTTGAGGGAGCCAGTGTCGTCGAGAGAGGTGGTGTTAATGAAGAGTGATAGTCCACTACAAAGCTAAGTGGCACTCTAATATTTTATATTAAGGAAGACACATAAAAAGTGAGGATATTTGATGAATTAAAAATTCAATAAAAATTTGGACTGGTGACGACGATAGCAGCTGGTAGCATAGGTGCACGGCTGCACTCTGAAGGTCCATACAAAAAATATATATATATATTAAGTATATTTAATGTAGCTTTGTTGAAAAATGTACTTGAGCTCCAGTGCTATGATTAATTAGCAGGCAATGTTATGTGTGACAATTAAAAAATTTAGAACTTAAAAAACTGATTTAATTCACCTATGAATTAATGTATACAATCGATTTGTATATGTTAAAATGGTTTACTACAATAAACATATGAAATCAACTGAAGAAATGCCCAAAAATAAAACCCAAATGAGTCTAAAACCTATTGTAATGTTGTCACTGTATAAAACGGAATGACAGCTTGCAGCAGGAGGAGGTAAGTTTTGTAAGAAAAAAAAAGTTAAATATTCTGTAAATAATTTGTAATAACAATTAGGAATCAGTCAGATTTGCAGCTGCAATTCAGTCAAATAGATTTGAAACAGGCTGCTAGCTGTGACGCTTACCAATTTGCCCTTTGCTGAAACCAAGAGCAGGAACTGCAGTGTTTTACGTGTCTGGTATTAATCAGAGACTAAGGTATGCTGAAAATCTAGGATGAGTGGGAGTAGGTGGGTGCTAGCTGTCATGTTTCATTTTTCATGCTGTGAGAGGTAGAGGTGGAGGCTGAGGGGAGCGCAGGTTGCTTCTTACTGATGAAAGCTACCTGTGATAATCTGTTGTTTTTTGAATGGATTTTTATTCCCTGCTGTACGGTAGGATTTTTAATATTCTGCAGTTCACTGGAGGATGCGAATGTAAGCGTTATAGAGCAGGAGCACTGCTTGCAATTAAGTCGAGGAAAAATTAATGGTCACCTGTTAGTGGCTGTGGTCAGAGCCCATGGGCAATCATATCAGTTTTATAAGTTAGCAATTTTATAAGTTACCACTGGAAGGTAGGATCCTGTTGTTTACATTTATAGGCAAGTACACCAGTAGCTATAAGTAGGTTAAGTCAACCGTATATTATGTATGTTAACCTGTAACCTGTTCTGAGCTCTTGAGGGAAAACGGGATAGAAAAAGAATTAAACAAATAAAGAATAAAATAACATGTATGCATGTAATTGGCACTGCTAACTGGGAATTACACATGTAAGTGGCTGGTGCTGGCCTATAACATTCCATATATTCTCAAATATAAAACCATCCAAACATAAATGGAGAACATTTTCCCCCATTTTTTTAGGGGACAAATGTTAGATAAAAACCAAGGGTTTATATTCCAGCATTTCTCCCCTTCCATCCTTCCTTCTTTCCCTTTTGTCTTTGTGGTGTCTGGAATTACCCACCCCCATCTCCCACAGTCCTAACTCTCAAAATGCTTTACCCTTCTGTCACCTGTGACTTGCTCCCTCTTACAGACAGCACACAACTCCCTCCCTGAACCAAGGAAACCCATTGATATTTCCCTCCTCAGCAAACTCCTCCCCCTTCTTCATAGTCCCAGTTGCCATGCAGAAGACAAATTGATATAATTACTGACAGCTTGCTCTGTCTCAGAAACATGACATCATCAAGTACTGACAAGAAAATTGCACAGATCAAATTGCCAGCTTGCTTAAAACACATATATTATACTCTTTCAATGCTCAATCTACAGATGAGGTTGCATATGCACACAAAAAAAGTAGGCGTATGGAAAGAGTGTGGCAACTTTTCTTAGGTGCTTAGGGTCACCAGATGTTGCATCTGGAAAAAGAGGATGTGTGGCTCCGCCCTGTTCTGCCCATGGCCCCAACCCCAACCCCACGCAAACCTCGTCTATTTGGGCTGAGTCTGTGTATGCGCAGATGCGACGTGATGTTGCACGCGTGCATATGATGTCACCATGTCGCTTCCGTAAGAGAACAACTCAGTAAACGTCTCCCATTACAGCTATGCTGACGACATTACAATCAATTTAGTGTTTGAATTCTGTCAATTTTGAGAATTTTAATCTACTGTCAATCTTTTGAACTGCTCAGGAAGAAATACATTTGTTTCTTTTTCTCTGGGGGTTGTACTGCATGCAGAGTCTTGAATCTTAGGATTTCTTTTTTATATATTAGTACTTTACACTTTACACTTACGCCGATGACATCCTTGTCCTTCTCGAGACCGACTCTAACCTCACCAATCTCTCTGAGAACATCTCCTCATGTATATCAAACCTCCAATCCTGGCCCTCACCGTACAAATGAAATTAAACGAGACCAAAACAAAACTTCTTTGGCTCGGCCCAAAATTAGATAAGCTACCCACCCTCATCCCTCTGTCCTCTGGCACCACATTGCATCTTGAACACTCATGCAAAGTTCTAGGCATCATCATTGATTCCACATTGTCCTTCAATGACCACCTTAACTCCTTAGTAAAAAAATCCTTTTTCAATCTTCACATGTTAAGGAAAGTGAGATCCTGCTTCCATCATCATCACTTTGCTGTCCTTGTACAATCCATCATTCTTTCCAGACTGGATTACTGTAACTCTATCTACTTAAGCCTAACAAAGAAAAGCCTTCACAGACTCCAGCGGATCCAGAACACTGCAGCTAAACTAATCTTCGCAAAAAGCAAATTTGACCACGTCTCCCCGCTTCTGTCTAAGCTTCACTGGCTCCCAGTAATCCTTAGAGTTCACTACAAATGCGCCTGCCTGAACTTCAAGTCTCTACACGGTATCCTGCCTCCCCTTTTTCCACTATCTTGGAACTCCTCTAATCCCAACACTACCAGATCCACTCAAAAATTCAAACTATCCTTCCCCTCTCTAAAAGGCATATCCCATGCAGGAAAACTAGGGACTTCCCTCTTCTTCAGGATCACCGAACTCTGGAACAGTTTTACCACCCCGCTTCGGTGCCTGTCCTCCCTCCAACTCTTCCGAAAACATCTGAAAACTTGGCTCTTCTCCAAAATGCAATGACCTCTCCCTCATCGATTTACTAATTCCCTCTAAACCTCTCTTTCTAAGTCCTTCTATTCTTCATTGTAGTTTTTTTCTATACCAATTACTGTAAACCGTGCTGAGCTCTACTTCTGTGGAGATGATGCGGTATACAAACTTAAGGTTTAGTTTAGTTTAGTTTACTTTTAGTTTTTGTTCCCGTATTTGCATAGGGGTTATCTGTGTTCTGGTAGGAATAAATGTTGAGAAGCATACAGTGTGCTGTGTGTAGTTTAATTTTGTGGTTAACCATTATGTGTTAATAAGATTATATTGTGTGTGTATATATGAAAAATGAATGGAAAAAATTGTGTTATAATTAATACTATTATAGGGGCAGGGTCTGGGGAGGAGTTTGGGTAGGGTATGGCCTGCGACTTAGCCTATGTTTTGGATTTCGGCCCCTTAATGTGATTGAGTTTGATACTCTTAATCTAGATAAACAACTGTCCATCTCTGCCCATGTCAACCATGTCACACGCAAAGGATTCAACATACTCTGGAAACTCAGAAAATACTTTGGAATACTCATAAAATCCATCAGAAAACACTTTGACCAGCACCTTTCAAACTCCTAGTCTAAATACTAGTCCTAAGCATCCTAGATTACTGAAACATCATCTACCTAGCAGAACTATGCAAACACTTCTGGAAACTAAGTGTTATCCTAAACATTGCAGTGAGGCTCATATTCAACATGAAAAAATTCAGTCACATCACACCTTTCTACCAAAAACTTCATTGGCTGAAAATTTAGAGCCAAGTACTTTTCAAATTTGGATGTCTCTTCTACAAAGCTCTGTACGGTCTACTCCCAACTACCTCACCAATCAATTCACATTTGCCAGATCCGGACGATCTATTCAACCACAATCATTCTTTGCCTTCCCCTCAATTAAAGAATGCACCCATAAGAGATTCATAAAGAGACTCCTACCCTATCAAGCAGCCTCCAAATATCCTGAATGGAGCCAACTGGTCAGAACATCAACCTCTTACATGCACTTCAGAAAGCTCCTAAAAACGCTCCTCTTCCTCAAACAGGACGACCCATATTAAATTTTCCATGAAAAGACTTCTGACCCAATGACTCTCTATTCCACGTTGTTGCTCTAAGACAACGCGAGTCGATCGCAGAGCCCATCCGCTTCCCCTGCGCTGCAAAAGCCAGGCGAGTTCATCCACTGCACAAGCGCTGGGCCCACAATCCTTCGCCCCCTCCCCCCAACGTCAATTCTGATGTCGGAGAGGAAGTTCTACCCCAGCCAGTCGCTGCCTGGCTATCCCAGGACTTCCTCTCTGATGTCAGAATTGACATGGGGGGGGGGGTTAGGCTTGTGGGCCCGGTGCACGGTTGGGAGTGAAGTCATGGAAAGGAATAGAGGGGACTATGAAGGGATGAAGTGAATTGAAAGGGTTAATAGCTGGGACAGAGAATGTTGCTATGAAGAGTCAGAAGTGTCTGAAAGTTCTAAAGGGAAGAGTGACAGACTGATGAAGACAGAAATGGAGTGGAGCTGTGGCAGTGGAGAAGAAATAGGCTGTGAGGGTGACAGGAACAGAGAGAGGGTGCATGCGCTGTAATGGAGGAAGGGAAATGAGAGAAAAATATATAATTTGGGAAATAAGAGTAAGACCAGACAGGAGGAAGTGTTTGCTGGAGGCATTTGGCGATGGTGGAGGTGGCTTGGGGGGCAGGGAGAGAGACAGAAAGAAAGAAAGGGGAAAGGAGAGAGAAAGAAAGAAAGGGGGCAAGGAGAGAAAAAGAAAGAAAGGGGGTATGGAGAGAGAAAGAAAGAGAAAGAAAGAGAACTAAAGAAAGGGGAGGGGGCAGGGAGAGAGGAGGAAAAAGTTGGGGGAGGGAATGGAGTTTGTCGGGTGGCGGGGGCAGGCAGGAAGAGAGGAAGAAAAAGTTGGACTCATGGAGGGACAGAAAGAGATGTTGGTTGGAGGAGAGGAAGCATGCAGGAGGCAGAATGAAGGGAAGAAATATTGGATGCACAGTCAGAAGGAAGTGCAACCAGAGACTCATGAAATCGCCAGACAATAAAGGTAGGAAAAATGATTTTATTTTCAATTTAGTGATCAAAATGTGTCCATTTTGAGAATTTATATCTGATGTCTATATTATACACTATGGCCCCCTTTTTACTAAACCGCAATAGCAATTTTTAACGCAGGGAGCCTATGAGCGTTGGGAGCAGCATGGGGCATTCAGCGCAGCTCCCTGCACTAAAAACCACTATCACAGTTTAGTAAAAGGGGAGAGGGTATATTCGTCTATTTTTGTATAGTTGTTACTGAGGTGACATTGCATATTTTAAAGTCATATGCCTTGACCTCTTTGAAAAAACCCCGAATATAAATTATAATTAACATTTTCTCTGCGTACAGTGTGCTTTGTGTTTTTTTAAATTTTATTGTTGGTAGATCATTTTGACTTGGTCATTTTAAAAGTAGTTCGCAAGCCAAAAAAGTGTGGGCTCCCCTGCTCTAAGACTATGAACATTCCTATCTATTTATTTATCTCTCTCCTTATAAAACCCTGTTTAACCTCTCTCTTTGCAATCTATACAATTTTCAGTCCTCTCTCCATTGCTGTAGCTCACTTATTCTCCTCAGCCATTTTTCCTGTAAACCGCCTTGAACCGAAAAGCTTTCGCAGTATATAAATAAAGATTTATGTTATGTTATGTTATGTAAAGGGGAAGAGCTTATGGGGCCAGAAACAAAGGAAGGGGGGGAGAGAGTGAGAGATGGTGGGCAATGATCTGAAATGAGAGAAGAGAGAACACAGAGAAGTTGGTTCTGGGGTGGAGTGGAGGAAGGGGAAAAGAGATACTTGAAGGGAGGACTGTTGGGAAGAGAAAGGGAGAGGTTGTGAACCTGGGGAGGGAGGGAAAAATAGGAGGAGTGGTTGGGAAGAGAAAGGGAATGATAGCTCTGTTCCTACCGTGGCTCAGCAGGAGTTGGAGGGTATGGAGCTCCAGCGATAAGATCTTATGTGATCAACCAGCTAAGAAGATGGGAGTCCTACTGGATTTGAGGGACCTGAAGCACCAAAAAGTGTGAAAAAACACCAGCTCTGCAGTGCTGAATGGCAGCTTCTCCAAGTAATGCTCCAATGGTTCTCAGCTAAGTACTTTGCTTTTTTGTAATTTTTTGTTAATTATGGTGGTTTGTTTTTTTTCTTTTTGTGCTACCACATTTTTGACACACTGTGGTGGATTTGCTCTGCATCAGGGTGGAACACAGGTTTTTCTCCGATTTCTGAGTTTTTTAGCGTGCTCCTTCCTGGGTGCAAGATGAGCCTATGATTATTGGACATTAGCTGTTCTCGCTACGTAATGTTTGGTTAGGATTGAGTTGTCCTGCCTATACCTCTGAGGCTCGTTTTGATTACGCTAAGTCTTTAATGCCAGTAACTCAATACAGTACAGTGTTGTCTAGTTTTGTCAGCTTACTATAGTTACTACTTGTAAAAAAAATTTTGTGACAAAATTACCTTGAAGAATTTGTGCAAGTATCCTCAAGCTGCCAGGATACTTGCACAGGGAAGGAGGGAAGGCAGCAGCTCTGTAATATTGCTATCAGCTGCGGAACTTTGAAAGTTCTGGTCACTGAACCTGAGGAGGGGGAGGATGTGGTTCTCAGTTGATGAAGCTTGGGATCCCCACCAGTTACATCAAGGAAAATGTTTATTTTGAGGGGGCCTAAGCTCAAAGTGGGGGGCCCAAGCTCAAAGTGGGAGGCCCAGCTCCTTATGGTTATGTACTGATTGTGTTCAGTGCAAAATGAAGTACTTGCAGAGTTTAACTTTTTGGGGTTTCCATAGAAACATAGAAACATGATGGCAGATAAAGGCCAAATGGCCCATTTAGTCTGCCCTTCCACAGTAACCATTATCTCTTCCTCTCTCTAAGAGATTCCACGTGCCTATCCCACACCTTCAATTCAGACACAGTCTCTGTTTCCACTACTTCTTCTGGGAGACTTTTCCACACATCCATCACTCTTTCTGTAAAAAAAGTATTTCCTTAGATTACTCCTAAGCCTATCACCTCTTAACTTCATCCTATGCCCTCTCATTCCAAAGCTTCCTTTAAACATCTCTATCATATTTCCCCTCTCCCACCTTTCCCCCAAAGTATACATATTAATATCTTTAAGCCTGTCCCAATATGCCTTATGACGAAGGCCACATACCATTTTAGTAGCCTTCCTCTGGACTAACGCTATCCTTTTTATATCTTTTTGAAAGTGCAATCTCCAGAATTGTACATAATATTCTAAATGAGGTCTCGCCAGATGCTTATACAGGCACATCAGTACCTCCTTTTTCCTAAAGGCCATACCTCTCCCTGTGCACCTTAGCATCCTTCTAGCTTTCGCGGTCAACTTTTCAACCTGTTTGGCCACCTTAAGATCATCACATACAATTACACCCAGGTCCCGCTCTTCTGTTTTGCACATAAGTTCTTCATCCCCCTAAACTGTACCGTTCCTTCGGGTTTTTGCAGTCCAAATGCATGACTTTGCATTTCGTAGCATTAAATTTTAGTTGCCAAATTTCTGACCATTCTTCAAGCTTTGCTAGGTTTTTCTTCATGTTATTCACCCCATCTGAGGTGTCTACTCTATAGCAGATTTTAGTATCATCCACAAAGAGACAAATTTTACCTGACAGCCCTTCAGCAATATCGCTTATAAATATATTAAAAAGAACTTGGAATTGGCGGTGAACTTCTGTCTTGGTTCTCTTCCTGCCTCTTGGGACAAGAGAATAAGAGATACAATGCAGTGGCGTACCAAGGGGGGGGGGCGGAAGGGGCGGTCCGCCCCGGGTGCCAGCCCTGAAGGGGTGCTCCCGGCCTTGCCGTTCAGTCCCCCCACACCCCCGAAGGACCGCTCGCCCCACTGACCTTCCTGCACCACCTGTGAAGCAGCAAGCAGCAGGATCGCGAGGTCAGCTATCCCTGAGCTGCTTGGGCGCTGCTTCCTGCGCCGCTGTCCCGCCCCTCCTCTGACGTCAGAGGAGGGGCGGGAACGCGGCGCAAGAAGCAGCACCTAAGCAGCGCAGGGATAGCTGATGTCGCGATCCTGCTGCGGCTGCTTCATAGGTGGTGCAGGAAGGTCAGTGGGGCGGGTGGGCAGGCAGGCAGGCATTCAAGGGGGAGGGGGGTGACAGGCAGGCAGGCCTTCAAGGGGGGGACAGGCCTTCGGGGGGGTGCAGACCTTCAAGGGGGAGGGACAGGCCTTCAGGGGGGGTGCAGGCCTTCAGGGGGGGTGCAGGCCTTCAGGGGGGTGCAGGCCTTCAAAGGGGGGACAGGCAGGCAGGCCTTCAAGGGGGGACAGGCCTACAAGGGGGTGGGACAGGCCTTCAAGGGGGGGACAGGCCTTCAGGGGGGTGCAGGCCTTGGGGGGGTGCAGACCTTCAAGGGGGGGGACAGGCCTTCAAGGGGGGGACAGGCAGGCAGGTCTTCAAGGTGGGGGGACAGGCCTACAAGGGGGGACAGGCAGACCTTTAAGGGGGGACAGGCCTTTGGGAGGGACCCTGGTTTAGAAGTACACGGAGGGAAGGGGGTGTTCAAAGAGACGTGCATATGCCAAACTTTGGGGGGGGGATGAAGAAATAATGGGTCTGAAAATAGAGGAGAGGGAGAGAAATGATGGACCATGGGATTTAGGGAGGGAAGGAACTGAAAGGGAGAGAAATTGGACACAAGGGATGGTGTGGAGGAGGGATAGAGATACTGGATAGGAGGGTAATTGGGAAAAGAAAGGGAGAGATGGTGGACTCTGGGGTGGTGGGGAAGGAGGGAGAGATGCCGGATGAAAGGGTAGTTAAGAAAAGGTGGATCTGTGGAGGGAGATGAAAAAAAGGAAAGATACCAGACTTCCTGGGAAGGGAAGGGAAATGGAAAGGGAGGACAGAGTTGGCAGATGGATGGTTAGCACGCAGAAAGAAGAAAGAAGGAGACCCTGGCAAGCAAGTTATCAGAAGAAAACCAGAGCCTTGGACCAATAAGATTTGAAATATAACCAGACAACAAAAGGTAGAAAAATTAATTTTATTTTCTGTTTTGTGATTATAATATGTCAGATTTGAATGTGTATCCTGACAGAGCTGGTGTTGGACTTCAAACGTGAGCTAGGATTTAACAGAGAGAGGAAAAGTCCTTTTTGTTTCTTTATTTTATTTACACCACAGCGCCAGTATGGTTAGGAGAAGCCAAAGGGGGTGAAAAAGCTATAAAACCCACCAGGAGTTTTGAAAAAAATCACCCAACTGGGCAGGAAAATCAAATTGAAAAACCAATTCAATAGGCTGAATCGAATCGAAATTTTTTTTCCTGAATCTGGCAGCATTAGTTTGAGCTACTGTCTTAGACTTTAGGACCTGGGATTGGGGAGAGATGGCATCCTCAGTACTTTATAATGCAAGTGAAACGAGGATTTGGTCAGACTTTTGAAGGTCTGCAGAAAAAAAATATTGTATAGGCCGGGGACATGAAACAGCAGGAAATGGGAACTTTTCTTCCTTCTATTTTTGTGAATGGAAAGGCTGAGGATGTCAGAGAGTTCAGTTAAAATATGTGCTTTATAAGAAAATATAATAATGTGTTTTATAAAGTTTATAGCATAGCTGGCCTACCCAGTGAGGTGTTTCTAGTGGTGGTTGTGGCAGCGTGTCAATGTGTTGAGAGGAAGAGGTGGTCTGGGAAATTCTGCTGAGCAAACTCCGGGCCCATTTCCACCCCCCAGTTAGTCCACTCCACTCAATTGGTTCACACACTGAGTGGGTCTTTGGGTGTTGTGTTGGGATCTCTTTCAGTGGTTTATCAGTATCTCCTTCTGGTCCAAGGAAGGAAACTTTGTTATCCTTAGCATTGACCTACAGAATATGTTTGTAACAGCGCTGCTTGTGTGGCATTAGGCTATGTAGTGATCGAAAGAAAAAAACAGACCTTTGCACATTTTTGCACTATATGGTGGGTGTATGAGGAGATTCACATTTCCTGCACAGCTAAGTCCATGTGAAGTTACCTTGTGCTGTATTTGACATCTAGCAAGGTCTCAGTTTGAAAGGAAAGATCTAAACTTAAAAATGAAGTGGCCAGAAGTTATGGTAAAAGCAGATAGTGTAGCTGGTTTTAAGAAAGATTTGGACAAATTCCTGGAGGAAAAGTCCATAATCTGTTATTAAGACATGGGGGAAGTGTCTGCTTGCCCTGGATCGGTAGCATGGAATGTTGCTACTCTTTGGGTTTTGACCAGGTATTAGTGTCCTGGATTGGCTACCATGAGAATGGGCTACTGGGCATGATGGACCATTGGTCTGACCCAGTTAGGCTATTCTTATGTTATGTTCTCATCTGTAGGGGCCTTTGTTTTCACTTCTTATTTTAATGTATTTTTTTTCTGGGAACTTATCAGTGTTTTTTATAATGGGAACAAAAATGGAAGAGAATTAATGTGTGTGGGATGAGGGGGTAACTAATTTCTTCAGCTAAATAATTCAATCCACTTCAAACAGACATAGGAGAACTCACGCACCATTCACACACCCTCCAACCAAAAACGTCAAAAGAAAAAAACTGTTCGACAACCTCCTAGCCATTCGAGCTGCAACACTCGACCCCCAACCCTACAACCAATTGACATCGACCACATACTGCAAAACCTTCAAAAAGAAATAAAAACCCTTCTATTCAAAAAACACATAAAACCGAACTAACACAATCAGAACTGTCCCAAGCATCACCTGCAACTACTCCATATGTACTTCTGATGTCATGACAATTCAGACATAATTTATGTTATGTTATGGTTGGAATATAAGAAAATTTTCACTGCCTGTTTCTATTCTGACCATTTATTCCGTTTCATGGTCATTACAAAAAATATTTTTTTACATGGGGGGGGGGAGGGGTGTCAAAAAATGATGGGCCCCGGGTGCCACACACCCTAGGTACGCCACTGATACAATGTTTTCAGTAGTGTGAGTACAGCTCTGGAATTCACTTCCTGGGGTTATGAGACTTTGTAAAGGTTGTACATGTTTTAGGAAACAGTTGAAAACTCAATTGTTCATTGATGCTTTTATGTAATATGTATAGACTGAACACTGAATAAATTTGGCATTGCATTGTCCCTATGGATTAATGTAGGGACATCGTAAGATGAAGTAAGAACTCCAGCTTGATAAGTTTAATATATAAATGTTAATTATGTTTGATGTACATTTGGTTTGTCTTTATAATTTGTATGCTTTGATTTTAAGCTTTGTATAATTTGTATAATTTGTATGCTTTGTATAATTTGTATGCTTTGATTTTAAGCGGTTTATAAATTTTTTAAATAAATAATAACAGACCCAAGAATCTTGAGGCATCCCTTTCCGCAGAGCGATCTCCATTAACCACTACCCTCTGTCATCTTCAACTCAAACAGTTCTTCACCCAGCCCATCACTTTGGGGTCCATCCCGAGGGCAGTCAATTTATTTATTAGACATCTGTGTGGAACACTGTCAAAGGCTTTGCTAAAATCTAAATACACCACATCTAGCACACTCCCTCTATCTAATTCTCTGGTCACCCGGTCAAAGAAATTGATCAGATTTGTTTGACAAGACCTACCTCTAGTAAATCCATGTTGCCTCTGGTCCTGTAATCTACCAGATTCCAGAAACTTCACCATTCTCTATTTTAAAAGCGTTTTCATTAATTTGATTACCACAGAAGTCAGACTTACTGGCCTGCAATTCCCTACTTCTTCCTTACTTCCACCTTGTGTAGAGGGACCACATCCACCCTTCTTCAGTCCTCCGGTATCACTCCCGACTCTAGAGAAGCATTGATAAGGTCAGTCAGAGGAGCCACCAGAACTTCCCTAAGTTCCTTCAGCACCCTCGGATGTACATCATCTGGCCCCATCGCTTTGTCTACCTTTAATTTAGCTAGCTCCTCAGGAACACAACCCTCTGAAAATCGATCAAGGTCTACCACTCCTCCATCCCTATTTGCATTTGTTTTCTATGGTCCCACTCCTTGTGCTTCAGCTGTGAACACAGAACAGAAATATTTGTTAAGCAATTCAGCCTTTTCTTTATCAGCTTCTACATATTCCTCCCCTTCACCTTTGAATCTCACAATGCAACTTTTGCACTTCTTCCTATCACCAATATATAAAAAAAAAAAAATGTCTTGTCTCCCTGTTTTACCGTGTCTGATATTTTTTTCTTCCATTTGTTATCTTTGCTTTCATGACTACTCGACCAGCCTCTGTTAAGTTTTCCAGATATTTTTGCCCGTCTTCCTCTTTCTGTGATCTTTTGTAGCTTATGAAAGCTAACCTCTTATTCTTCACCTTCTCAGCTACTACTTTTGAGAACCAAAGTGGCCTTTTCCTCTTACTTGCCTCACAAAAAGGTTTGTCGCCCTTACAATAACTCCTTTCAGTTTTGCCCACTGCATTTCTACTCCTTCCAGACGTTCCCAACCAGACAACAATTCCTTGATGTAATCCCCCAACTGAACAAAGTTAGTTTTTTTAAAGACTAGAACCTTTACTTATGAATGAGCCCTTTTTATACCCATCTTAATATTAAACCGTGCCATGCAGTGATCACTGGATGCCAGATGATCACCCACTACAACTTGTTTGTGCATGTTGAGAGGAAATAAGACCACTATGTAAAATTACTGTCTAATTGTTTTTATCGGAGGAGTTTTTTATTCATTCATTTGCACATTGTGACCATCAGATGACCCCTGACACAGGTGTATCTCAACGAAAACGGCCCTTGTCAGGTCCTACAATAGAACTCTTCTTGATTGTCCCTAACTCTGAGGGTGTTTGTCAGATTCTATATATGGCATCTTTAAGTTGTGCACACAAATGGATGTGCACAGCCAACTTGTGTGCACCAGCCAATCGACAACAATAATTGGCAATTAGCACCTCATAATTGATGCTAATTGACAGTAACTAGAAGTTACGCACATAACTTTATAGGCACATTCTATAAAGTGGTGCACATCACATCTAGTGCGTGAATATCAAAAGGGGGGCATGACCAGAGGAGGAGCATAGGCAGATCATAAGCATCCCTAAAAGTTAGGCGCACTGTTATAAAATAAGCCTGATCTGTGCACAACTTAGGCGCAGGTTTTCCTTGGCCTAAATGAGTATGCTTAAATGTTATGTCGTATATGACCACTAAGCATGATTCTCAATTTTTAGCAGGAGCCTTTTATAGAATCACACTAAGTGCTGTTCTGATTGGCATCAAATTTTTGGGTTAATTAATAAAGAGAATTTTATTTGTTGAAATAACAAGATCTCTTATCAATTTTTTTGGTGCCATATATAGAATTTGGCTCATAGTGTACACTCTTGATAGTCATTCCGGAGAAAAAAAATAATCTGGAAAAAGATGACACAAATTTTATGGCTGTCCATCCTTAGTTTCTAGGATCCATTTCAGTGCACTCCCTTCTTTGTTGTGATGTAAGTTGTTCATGATATGTGGATTTGTATTTATTTTATGCATGGTTTGTTGAGAAAGAAAGGCTTATAGGTGCCAATGTTGCTTTTGTAAAGCGCCTTTTTGAACCTCACAAGTGTAAGTGCATTCTCCATGCCAACACCAACCATTGGAACTTCTCCCCATTAGTCATTTAGCTATGCATACAGTACTTATGTATTGAGCAATTTTTCCATAGCCCCATGTCTGTGCATAGAATCCTCTTTTATGTATGGAAATACTAGCAAATAATCACTAATTTCTTGAAATTGGAATTCTCTGTTTTGTCTTTGGAGAAAGCAATACAAAAATGCTGCTGCTTAAGTATCGTAGACCTATAATTGATTTATTGTTTATTGGAATCATAAAGTATGAACAAGTACCCAAAAAAGGACTGTATGAAATTGTACCCAAATTGCTTATTGGATTTTAGAGCTGCAGCAATTTATAGTGAAATCAAAATATTTAATTTTCTAAAGGTCATCCAGAGGTTTCATGGAATAGCAGTCTAATTTGCTGTACTTCTAGTGCATTTATTATAATGTGGGAATTACATTTTCATCTGTTAGTAGAACATTAGTAAGGATTCATTCTACCATAATTCGAGGCTTAGAGACATTTCTAGTAGAAAAAAATCGTTCATCTTCACCAAATGAAAATAATGGTATCTTATGAGGGCTTATTGAAAAGTAATGAGACTTTTTTTTTTAAACTCAGAATTCTGAGGATTCCACAGGATCTGAACATTTTTCTTTTTCAAAGTAGCATCCTTCACATTCAGCTTTGGTAATGACGACATCTGTAACCATGGTGGATGGCCTTCCAGAACACGCTTTCAGTCACTTGCGTGTTACCCTCTTTGAAGTGCTTCCATCATCAAAATACTGCAGCGCAGTTAATTGTTTCACCACCATATCCTTGCCATAATATTTCAGTTTCATTACCACTCTCTCCAAGTTTAACACAAAATTCAGTCACATACTTCTGGTGTACTCTCACAGACATGTCTCATCTGCCACAATGAAAGGTACGAAATTCTTCCTCTTGCTGGAAGGGTCTAGCATTGTAATGGACTGGCCACATAGACATGCCAGTAGAGCTGTGGGGCACCTTAGAGGGCACTGCTGTGAACTTCACCCAAAGGGTGCCAGATATACATCTCACCATAACCCTCTTATAATGTTTGCTGATCCCTCCAAAACTCCCCCAAAAGCTACTATACCCACTTATCTCCCACCCCAATAGCCCTTATGGCTGCAGGTGGTACTTATATGGCAGTATAGTAGGATTTTGGTGGACTCAAACTTTCTACCATAAATGTAGTAGTTAAAGTATGGGCCTGGGTCCTCGTCTCTATGGCTCATTAGCCCATCCACCAGGCTACTTAAGACACCCATGTAATGCTGTACTAATCTTTCCCATACCAGATGCTGCTGTTCTACAGACAGATTTGTACTGTTTTATTCATATTTAGGGGGGTGCAAGTCCACCAAAACCCTACTATACTGCCATATAAGTGCTTCCTGCAACCATAAGGGCTATTGGGGTGGGAGACAGGTGGGTATAGTAGGTTTTGGGGAGTTGTGGAGGAATCAGCATACATTATTAGGGGGTTATAGTAAGATGTTAAGGTGCCCCACTACTCTATTGGCATGTCTATGTGGCCAGTCCATTACAATGCTGGACCCTCTCATGTCCAAATGATCTAGGTTTGGATGTTTCTGTGGCCTCACACTTTCCACTATAAATGTAGGGGTTAGAATGTCTTATAGGCCTGAGTTCTCCTCTCTATGGCTCAATACCCCCCCAAACCAAGCTACTTAAGACACCTGTGTGATGCTCTACTAACCTTTCCCATACCAGGTTCTGCTGTTCTACAGACAGGTATGTACTGTTTTAGTCATATTTTGGGGGGAGTGGGAGGTTAGTGACCACTGGGAGAGAGTGTGTGTGTGTGTGGGGGTCATTACTTAACCCCTCCAGTGGTAATCTGGTCAGTTTGGGTACATTTTTGGCTTCTAAAACAGGTCTATCTTTGAACGTCTAAGTTCCACCTAAAACATCCTGCAAAAGGTTCGATTATCGCCACAAAATATCCAAGTCTAACCCAGCCTTAAGGTCCATCAAGCCCAATATCCTGTTTCCAGCAGTGGCCAGCCTAAGTCCCAAATACCTAGTTAGATCCCAAGTACTCAAACAGATTTTATACTGCTTTATCCTAGGAATAAGCAGTGGCTTTCCCCAAGCCATCACAATAATGGCCTATTGACATGCTAAATGCTGAGCTACCCATAGGAATAGAACAGGTGGCTTGGCATTTAGAATATGCAATGCAGTTTTGCAAAAGGACCTGTAAGTGTCCTTTTAAAATAGGCTAAAAATAGGCACTTTCTTGCCCTATTAACATAAGACACCCTGTTATAAAATTACCATCTGTACTGGAAAATGTTTTTGGTAAATCCCAGCCTACATATTTTTGCTTTCTTTTGAAACTGAAATATTAATACTATTGCTTACTGTATTTTGTCAGCTGTCAAATTGTGGAGACATTGTTAAGCACTTTCATTGATCACACAATTTCCTGTAGATCAATGTGTGTGCTGAATGCATTAGAAACATGCATTGACTTCTTTTAATGTTATCCTGTCTTATTCCTTCCAGCAGAATATTGGCTTGCTATCAAATAAAATGAAGACTTAGTCATCCAACCTTAGTCACTGTTCAGTAGCACTTGCTCAAAACTCATTTTAGAAACTAAAGGAGTGGATACAAGTTCAGTACTGAGCCTTTACCTGAGAAATTCACAAAATCAGTCAGTTAATCTGTCATGGTCAACTCGGAGAACTGTTCCCAGATAACATCTGTCTGGGGGCTGCTAATCACCATCTGTTGGTTGTTTTCCTCTGTCATGAAGCTCAGCTACTTTAATATCAAAATATAAAATTGCTAAACATCTTTCCTGTTTGACCTTATTGAGTATCTCAAGGGCATGCTGAAATCTCAAAAGTTTGAATATTATTGGCCTAGAGCAGTTGTGATGACGATTTGATAAGAAGTTGGTGTCTCTGAAAATAGTTTGCCTACTGCTTCTGACAGTTAGCAGGGCATTGGCAGTTAGCAGGGCAATATAATCAACAACAATCATTCAGAGCATAGAAGGACTGGCAATAACGATTAATTAATAACGAATAATTCAACACTTAACTCTTCATTATAAGTTGAGGGTAGTTCAAAATCTGCATAAAGGTTTTACTCTTGCTGTTAGGATGGCTTCTCGCAAACAAATAAAGATTGATGCAGCATTTGTGGTAAGTAAAGCAAAAAGGTCAAAGACGGACCCACTACCACCTGACTCTGGGGATCATTTTGAACAAATAATGGCGGAATTTCAAGTTATTAAAGAGATGTTACATGAAAATCTAGTGGATATAAAGGCAATGCAGGAGGAAATGACAAGTATGGCCAGTCAACAAGATTTGTAATACCCGAACGGATCAATTAGAAGTAAGGATGGTGGATTCTGAGGCTCAAAGTTCAGTCTGCAAAAAAGATCATCTGGTCATCAAAAAGATGGAGAGAGAAATTGAGGAATTGGGCAATTGCAGTAGAAGATGTAACATTCGACTCGGTCTACCGGATGGAGTGGAGGGTGATAATTTAATTTGGTTTCTGGAGGAGAACATTCCAAAAATTATTTCATTGAATAAAAATTTACCATTTGAAATAGAAAGGGCCCATCGTTTGTCAAATTGCTAAACATCTAATAAATCTAAGACATTCTATCTTCTTCAAAAAAAGCTCTAAAAGTCTATTTATAGTGTACTGAACTCCTTTCATGTAATGTTTCTTTCTAACTTCCAGAACAAGAGAGTGATAAGAACATAAAAGTTGTCATACTGGGACAGACCAAAGGTCCATTAAGCCTAGTATCTGTTTCCAGCAGTGGCCAGCCCAGGTCACAGGTACCTGGGAAGATCCCAAGGAGAAAAACAGTTTTTTATTATTTTTATCCTAAGCAGTGGATCTCCCCAAGGCATCTCAATAATGGCTTATGGACTTCTCTTTTAGGAAATTAATCAAACCTCTTTTAAATCCTGCTAAGCTAATCATTTTCACTACATTCTCCAGCAATGAATTCCAGAGTTTAATGTACAACTGAAACTGATTGTTTTCAAAGATCAATTTTAACCTTATCAATCCTGTTCAGCCCTCCATAACCATCATTTTGCTAACACAAACTGGTATTTATAAATTCCACTTTGATCCTATCAGATGGTATCAAAGGCCTAATGGGACAATTCTATAAGCTTGCACCAGAGCAATCAAAGCACCTTTAATTAGTAGTTTTTATTTACAAGTATGCTAGGCATTACTTTATAGAACAGTACCTAAGTGCTATAACAGTGTTTCCCAAGTTAGTACTGGAGTACCTCCTTGCCTATCTACTTTCCTGATCTACAGCTGCATCCTGCTGTGTACATCAAAAAACAGCTGGAGAAATAGAGGTGGATATAAAAATGTTTTTTTACTTATAAGACACAGCAGGCCCATGCTTACTGAACAATGCTTACTGAACAATGTTTGCATTGAACACTAACCCTGTTGTATGTTTGGAGCAGAACATTCATTGTAATTGTACCAAAACCAATAAAAATAAGAGTTTGGAAGCTGCTGGAAATAAATGCAGTGGCAATTAGAGCTGCTATTTTTATTAAGAGGGCAAGACATTTCTTCTAGAAACTGTCTACTGGGCCAGACCAGTGGTATAGTGGAAGTGTGACCTACTGCCATAAATGAAAAAGAAAAGAGGCAGCATTCAACTGCAGCACAGTACTCAAGCAGCAGGAAAACCAGTTGGCTCAACCTAATTTTATTGGAAATAAAAGTATTTAAAAAGTGGTCTTTGATTTAGTATATGTCCAGACTTTTTTCTTAACAATTCTCCATCAGCCTAACGTATTTAAGGCATTAATAAATAAATAAAGTCACCTGCATTAAGGGCAATTATATCTTTGTAAATAAATCAGACTACAGTACACATATGCACATCTACCTTAAAATCAACTTCCCAAGCTCAGAGCAGCATAAATATTGGTGGAGCCAACTGGCTTTCCCACTGCTGTGTCAGAAGGCCTAGATTCAATTCCAATTAGAGGCCAACTGAATTTTGGATTCAGCACCAAAACTGGACCGAAATCTGGGTTTCGCCTGAAAAAGTCTATGCATGACGAGGATAGGCTGAGCTGCTGTAGGTTTACTAGATGTCCGGTTTCCCCGGACAAAAGTTGTTAAATTGAAAATTCACCCAGATTTCCGATGGAGTCCTCAAAATGAGGACATGTCTGGGGAAATCCGGACATCTGGTAACCCTAGTTGCAGGAAGACAAAAAATTTTAATCACGATTAATCGTATTGTACAGTATCGATTAATTGTGAATAATTGGTAAGATATTTTAAAAAAGAATATGACAAACAAAAAAAAAAACAAATAACTCCTAAAATCAAGCATAAACCACTTGTTTATTTGTGGTTTCCAACATTAACAAGTTCTTCTCTGTCAAAATGTCATAGCCAATTGCTTAAAGAAACTAATGTGTTAAATATTAACATTGCCTGGTGCAATAACAAATCTTGGTTCTAACCCTAAGAGAAAGGTCATTCCAAACGTTTTGACATTGGGTAGCCCGATTTTGCAGGAAACCCACCAAGCAGGCAACACTACTCATTAGATCTTCCTTTTATCCCAGGACAAGCAGGCAGGTATTCTCACTAGTGGGTGATGTCATCCGACAGAGCCCCGATACGGACATCTTGCAAGCATGTCTTGCTTGAAGAAACTCAGAAGTTTCGAGATGCCCGCACCGCGCATGCGCCAGTGCCTTCCCGCCCGATGTACCGGGCGTGTCTCCTCAGTTCTTTTCTTTCCGCGGAGCTGAGAAGTTTCACTTCATTCTGCGCTGACTGAATTTCAGTATTTTGCCTTCTTTTCTACCACGTTTTGTTGTTTATTGATTTATTTCTTTCAATTTTAAGTTTAAAAAAAAAAAAAAGTTTAAATTATTTCTTCCGGCGGTTCGGGCGGGCCGGCCTCGTGGCTTAGGCCGAGCGCCTTCGACCTAGCGGCGACGATTTTCCGGCCTATGTCCCGGCCGATCACCGGTTTTAAAAAGTGCAGCAAGTGCCAGCGTGCGATTTCGTTGACGGACCCGCATCGACGCTGTCTTCAGTGTCTTGGTCCAGAACACGTTCCGAAATCGTGCCGGCCTTGTTCCACGCTCACTGCGCGATCGTTCAAACGGCGCTGCTTACTTTGGGAGTCGATGTTTAAGATGGAGTCTGCCAAAGAGCCGTCTGCTTCAACTTCCACTGCAGTTTCGCCGGTTCGTTCGAAACCTGCATCGACAACCCCTGCATCGGGCATCGTAAAGCCGGCATCGTTCACTCCGACTTCTGCTTCCGGTTCAGCATCGGTGCCTGTCCCCGTCTCCTCGGCTCAGGTACTGCCTTCCACTGTCCCTCCGGTGGTCATCAAGGTGCCTAAAGCTAGCAAGCAGAAGCACTTGGCCACAAAGGAGCGCGAAGACCGTGCTGGAGGACCCCCTTTCGGTGCGGATCCCTCCATATCGGCTTCGCTGCGATCCCTGCTGGAAGCTCAATTTGTCGAGCTTATGCACTCTATGGGACCCCGGCTTATCGCCTCCATTCAGGGTGACCTTCCGGGCTCGGTCCAGGGGGGCGATCCGCCCCCTCCTCCTCCTCCTCGTCGTACGATCTCTCTGCTCGACGAGGAGGATCGGCGGAGGGCGGCGAATGCTTCCAGGCGGGCTTCATTTAGTAACATGCCGCCTTTGGAGCCCATCACGCCCCCTCGACAGCAGAGTGCTGTGTCAGCCCCTGATAGTCGAAGTCCTGGGCATACTGCATCGCAGGAAGAGTTCTTCCGCACTCCATACCAGACCTGGGTGGCACTGCGTGAGTCCGCATCCTTACCACCTCTACGATCCACTGCATCAAGTCCAATCCATTCCTTGGAGGCTTCGGGGGATCGTGCGATGCACAGAAGATCCCGCTCCCCATCCCGTCACCGGGAGGGGCATCGATCTCGACACTCCTCTCGACACTCTTCACGTCATTCGGAGGTGTCCCCGCAAAAGAAGATCCAGCGTATGGGATACTCCTCGTCAGATTTATCCCCACCTGAGGGGCCGGAGTATGAGGAACCATCTACCTCCTATTCTCCTTGCCGCTCTCAGCTTTCTCTGGATCCGGAGGCTTCCACCTCTTCTAGTCCGTCTCGCCGGCCGGTGCTGGCGGACCAACTTTCTTTTTCATCCTTCCTTCGACAAATGGCGGATGATTTGGATGTGACGTTGGACACTGGTTCTCGATATTCTAAGGAGTATCTGGACACCATGCATTTGCCTCACCTTCCAAAGGAGACGCTTCGCCTTCCTCTGCATAAACTGCTTGACCAGACTTTCATGCGTTGTTTTGAAACACCGTATTCCATACCTGCAGTTCCCAGTAAATTGGATGCTCGATACCGCATCGTCCATCACAAGGGGTTTGAGGGGGCGCAACTTTCTCATCAGTCACTTCTGGTCGAGTCCTCCCTCAAACGATCTCATCCCTCCCAGGTGTATGCCTCAGTACCTCCGGGCCGTGAAGGGAGGACGATGGATAAATTTGGTAGACGTATCTACCAAAATTCGATAATGGCAACTAGAGTGCTCAATTATAATTTTTTCTTCTCTTCATACTTGGATTTTTTCTTGCCGGTGCTCCGCAAGTTCATCCCCTTTATCGATGCTCAAGCTCGATTCGAATTTGAAGAGGTGGTGGCGACCCTTTCTCAGTTACGCCTGCAGCTCATGCAATCCTCCTACGATGCCTTCGAGCTCTCGGCACGTGCTGCTGCCTGTTCGGTCGCCATGCGTCGCCTAGCATGGCTCCGTACCATTGATATGGATCCGAACCTTCAAGACAGACTTGCTAATGTGCCTTGTGCGAGGGCTGATCTGTTCGATGAGTCTATCGAGACTGTTACTAAAAAGCTTTCGGACCATGAGAAGTCCTTCCAGTCGATTCTGCGGCCTAAGCCTAAGCCTCAGCAGTCTCGTCCCTCTAGGCCGCCTCTGATTTACCAGCGGCGTTATCAGCCGAGACAGACTCCTCCTGCGAGACAGCCTGCAAAGAGACAGCCTCCTCAGAAGCCTCAACAGAAGCCTCAGATGCCGGCTGCACCCAAGGCTACTCAGCCTTTTTGACTCTCTTCCAGGGAGCATAACTGACTTCGTTCTGTCTCCCCCCGTTTTTCCCATCGGGGGTCGTCTCCATCATTTTTGTCATCGATGGGAGACAATTACCACGGACCTCTGGGTCCTTACCATCGTAAGAGAAGGATACTCTCTTCATTTCCAACGGGTCCCCCCGGACCACCCGCCAAGAGAGTATCCTTCCAACTCAACGCAGACCGCCCTTCTCCTCCAAGAGGCTCAGGCTCTGCTTCGGCTTCGGGCCGTCGAGCCGGTACCGTTAGATCAGCAAAACCGGGGGTTCTACTCCCGGTACTTCCTGGTCCCGAAGAAGACGGGCAATCTGCGTCCCATTTTGGACCTTCGAGTCCTCAACAAGTTTTTGGTCAAGGAGCAGTTCCGCATGCTGACCCTTGCTTCTCTCTATCCCCTCCTCGAGCAGAACGATTGGTTATGCTCTCTGGACCTCAAGGAGGCCTACACTCACATCCCGATTCATCCGGCCTCCCGCAAGTTTCTCAGATTTCGGGTGGGACATCTACATCTGCAGTATCGAGTGCTTCCATTCGGCCTTTCCTCGTCTCCCAGAGTCTTCACAAAGTGTCTGGTGGTGGTGGCCGCTGCACTCAGGAACATGGGTCTTCAGGTGTTTCCATACCTCGACGACTGGCTCATCAAGGCACCGTCGGCTCCAGGGGTCATTTCGGCGACCTTGACTACAATTTGTTTCCTGCAGAGTTTGGGCTTCGAGATCAACTTCCCCAAGTCTCATCTTCAGCCCACCCAGTCTCTCCCCTTTATCGGGGCTGTTCTGGATACCATTCAACTTCGAGCATTCCTTCCTCCTCAACGCATGGATGCTCTCCTTCTACTCTGCCAGTCGGTGTCTTCTCGCCCGTCCATCTCGGCGAGACACATGATGGTCCTCTTGGGCCACATGGCATCTACAGTTCATGTGACGCCTTTTGCCAGACTACATCTCAGAATTCCTCAATGGACCCTGGCATCTCAGTGGACTCAGGTGTCCGACCCGTTGTCCCGTCACATTGTCGTCACTCCTGCTCTACGGCAGTCTCTTCTCTGGTGGATGACCTCTTCGAATCTATCCAGAGGTTTGCTGTTTCATTCTCCTCCCCACCAGAAAGTTTTAACGACCGATTCATCGAACTATGCATGGGGGGCCCATCTGGATGGTCTTCGCACTCAGGGGTTCTGGACCAGTGCGGAACGACTCCATCAAATCAATCTTCTGGAGCTCAGAGCCATCTTCAATGCTCTCCAAGCCTTTCAACATCTGCTTCACGACATGGTGGTCCTTATTCGCACAGACAATCAGGTCGCCATGTATTATGTCAACAAACAAGGGGGCACGGGCTCGGCACCTCTTTGTCAGGAAGCTCTTCGAGTCTGGGATTGGGCGGTTCGCCACAACACCTTCCTCAGAGCAGTCTACATTCAGGGGAAAGACAACGTCCTAGCAGACAAATTGAGTCGTCTTCTCCAGCCTCACGAATGGACGCTCCATTCCAAACCCCTTCATCAGATCTTTGCTCAGTGGGGAACGCCTCAGATAGACCTCTTTGCAGCCCCCCACAACTTCAAACTGCCTCAGTTTTGCTCCAGGATCTACACTCCTCTCCGCCTCGAGGCAGACGCCTTTCTACTGGAGTGGGGGAATCGCTTCCTATATGCGTTTCCTCCATTTCCTCTCATTCAGAAGACTCTGGTCAAGTTGAGATCAGACCATGCCACCATGATTCTGATTGCTCCTCGGTGGCCCAGACAACCTTGGTACTCCCTTCTACTTCAACTGTGCAGCAGGGAGCCAGTACTTCTTCCAGTGTTTCCTTCACTACTTACTCAACATCAAGGTTCACTACTTCATCCCAACCTGCAGTCTCTCCACCTGACAGCTTGGTTCCTTTCAACATAACTCCTCACCAGTTCTCTCAAGCAGTGAGAGAGGTCTTAGAGGCTTCCAGGAAGCCTGCTACTCGACAATGCTATTCCCAAAAATGGACTAGATTCTCTTCCTGGTGTATTTCCAATGCCACGGAACCTCAGCGAGCTTCCCTATCTTCTGTATTGGACTATCTTCTACACCTGTCTCAGTCTGGTCTCAAGTCTACCTCTATACGAGTCCACCTGAGTGCTATTGCGGCTTTCCATCAGCCTCTGCAGGGGAAACCTTTGTCTGCTCATCCTGTGGTTTCCAAATTTATGAAAGGGCTTTTTCATGTCAACCCTCCTATCAAACCTCCTCCTGTGGTTTGGGATCTCAATGTTGTCCTGTCTCATCTCATGAAGCCTCCGTTTGAACCTCTCAACATGGCTCCACTTAAGTATCTCACCTGGAAGGTGGTTTTTCTGGTGGCCCTCACGTCAGCTCGTCGGGTCAGTGAGCTTCAGGCCCTAGTGGCGGATCCACCGTTCACTGTATTCCATCATGACAAGGTGGTTCTCCGTACTCATCCAAAATTCTTGCCTAAAGTGGTCTCTGAATTTCACATCAACCAATCCATCGTGCTTCCAGTGTTCTTTCCAAAGCCTCATTCTCATCCTGGGGAATCTGCTTTGCACACTCTGGACTGTAAACGTGCTCTAGCTTTCTACTTGGATCGCACAAAGCCACACAGAAATGCTCCTCAACTTTTCGTCTCCTTTGATCCAAACAAGTTGGGACGACCTGTATCGAAGCGCACCATCTCTAACTGGATGGCGGCTTGTATCTCTTCCTGCTATGCCCAGGCTGGATTATCCCTTCCCTGTAAGGTCACAGCCCATAAGGTCAGAGCAATGGCAGCCTCTGTAGCCTTCCTCAGATCGACACCGATTGAGGAGATATGTAAGGCTGCCACTTGGTCCTCGGTTCATACATTCACCTCTCATTATTGTCTGGATACTTTCTCCAGACGGGATGGACAGTTTGGCCAAACAGTGTTACAAAATTTGTTCTCTTAAGTTGCCAACTCTCCCACCATCCCATTGGGGTTAGCTTGGAGGTCACCCACTAGTGAGAATACCTGCCTGCTTGTCCTGGGATAAAGCAATGTTACTTACCGTAACAGTTGTTATCCAGGGACAGCAGGCAGCTATTCTCACGTCCCACCCACCTCCCCTGGGTTGGCTTCTCAGGCTAGCTACCTGAACTGAGGAGACACGCCCGGTACATCGGGCGGGAAGGCACTGGCGCATGCGCGGTGCGGGCATCTCGAAACTTCTGAGTTTCTTCAAGCAAGACGTGCTTGCAAGATGTCCGTATCGGGGCTCTGTCGGATGACATCACCCACTAGTGAGAATAGCTGCCTGCTGTCCCTGGATAACAACTGTTACGGTAAGTAACATTGCTATCTGGCGCCTCCATCAATATAACTTCACTCTCCTTGAAACCTTCCAGATCTAAAATGTTCCCCCTTTCATATCTATAGAACTTTATGTGGTTTACATACCTAAGGGGTAGATAGAGCTTCTCAAAGCGGGACACTTGCCAAATGGGCCCAAGCCCAGGGACACTCATAGCTATTATGCATATTTTATGTGAAAGTTAAGTAATCCTCAGAGAGGTGTAGTTAAACCCTTTTGTGTTGAAGTCCTTAGTGTTTCAAAATGTACCTTCTTATTCTGCGCTTGAAATGCATGAGTTCCATTTTTATTATAGTGCATCTGGTTATATGCTGCAACTTATGCAAATTTTCCGAGTTTTGGGGGTTTAAAAAAAATCATTGTTCATTCACTTCCTGCCCTTCCCTCCCAGCATGTGTGCCATGTTTGAGTGAAAGTTTTTATCTTCTAACATCTTCCATAATGTCCTTGCGAAGTCAATGAAGATTGGATTTAACGTTGATTTTTGTGGCCCTTTCTCCACTTTCATTTCACCAGAATGAAAACCCATCAGCCATTTTTCTCTGAGACCTATGAACTTAACCAATTTCTCACTAACTGTAAAATTGTTTTTCTTATCACAGGGAACCCATTATAAAAACAACAGACTGTGTTCGGCTCTCACCAAAATTTGTTTTTGAAGGAGTCTCCTTTCAGAATTCATTGCCAGAAGGCAATAAGCAGCTTTCATTCCTCTAATACACTATGACATTCCAAGAAGAAATAAGACAAATTATCCACTTTGCGAAATGTGATAAGTTATTTGAGAAAGAATAGCACTGAAAGAAGCAGTCAGCCTGATAAGGACATGAAGGAGAGGAATGTTGCTTTCTGTTCTCACTCCTGCTTTGAGTAGCACTTTGTATACACGTGGAGACTCTCATGCATACTCTAGAATGGTTCTCAACACTGTAATTTCAGACTAGGTATAAAAGCTTCATGCTGGGCACTCTATGGTTTACATTATGATTGGTATTTTTCTTTGTGCAAAAACATTTATTGTGATGCCAGACTATAGTAGTAATTATTCAGATGTTGTAGTCTGTTAGGGGGTACTGCATTATTTTTGCTGTTTAACGCACCTTAAATAGCAAAATTGTTTATTTTACTGTAATACACAGTGTAAGTCACTACAAGTTGCATAAAAATGAGAATGCAAAGACGGCAATGTACCTCATTATTAGGCAAATCGAAGAATGTATCTTGCATTGAACTCTGCCAAATATGTTTTTTGTGGAAAAGTAAGGCCAGTTCATGCAGGTGTTATTGTTCTTGTCTGAGAGCATCAGGCTGCTAAGATGCTTCTGTGTGCCATCTTAAAGAGGCTGGAGCTGCACAAAACAAACAATGATCCCCTCCCACTTCCTATGAAGCCCCACCACAGAGATCCCTGCTGTCTGTAGGTCCCCATAAAAACTCACACCCACCATGGGTCCCTCTACCCCTTTCAAGGATGCCCACCTCTGTCAATTTCTGGTAGCTAGTCTAAGGGATCCAGAGCAGGAGTTGCTCCTGCCCCTGCTGATGCCAGGTTTAAAATGGTGCCAATGACCCCTAATGGTAGTTTAACAGTACTACCACTGGGATCAAGCTGCCATATAAGCATGTTGGTGACCCGATGGTCCCAGGTAAAAACAAATAATGAAGATTGCTTAGTACAATGCAAGCTACATTATTCAATTTGGATAATAATGAGGTGCTTTTCATGTATTTTGGTGCTTTGCATTTCATTATTATGCAGCCCATGGTGACTTACACTAATATGCATTATAGTAACATACATGATTTTGCTGTTTAATGCATATAACAGCAAAATCAGCATGAGCAACTGAGGCCAGTGCTTGACAGACTTCTATGGTCTGTGTCCTGCAAAAAACAGGTAATGGTTTGGCAACTCCAGTGTTATAGATCACTTTATTGTCACATGCTGCGAGTGAGGATGCTGGGCAGCTTGGAGAGGGGGGGAAGACATCTTGATGGTTAAGTTGAATACTGTCAGAAAGACTTGGGTATAACCAAGACTCCATCATGTTTGGCTGCCTATAAGGTTGCTTGATGAAGATTTGACAATTAGCGTTTAAGTATGAGTGATTGTGGCTGCACAGAGTGATGAGCATGGCTCTGGCCACCTTATTGGGCAAGCTGGATGGCCTTTGCAAGTCTTTGTCTGCCATCATTTCATTCATTTACTTTGTAATGGAAAAAAAGTGTCCAGTATTCCCTTAACCCTGTAAACTGTGTGCCAATGACAGGATATAATCATAGTAGCACTTGTTAGATAATTATTTAGTTGAGTTACAGGATTTATTAGTGAATATTTTTGTTTAAGGGGTGCATACATTTCTTATACGAAAGCACATCAAACATAATAACATAAAATACAATAGCAGGTTAAATCAGTAGGGACTATCTGGTCTTCCAATGTACCTTCCCCTGTAATACAGCTGAGGCCATGTTGACTCTCTAGAGAATGGCACGGGGACCAAATTTTCCCCATCCCGTCCCTGCGAGTATTGTCACTGTCTTTGTCCTTGCCCCATTCCTGTAAGCTCTGCCTTAAACGCACAAGCCTTGAACACATATGATTTTAAAGTGTTTGAGGCTTGTGCAGATGAGGACAGAGCTTAGGCATTGGTGGAATGAGGCATTATGACATCACAATCTGAGCTCTAGAATGTTGCTACTTATGATTTTAAAGGGTTTGAGGCTTGTACAGATGAGGACAGAGCTTAGGCATTGGTGGAATGAGGCATTATGACATCACAGTCTGAGCTCTAGAATGTTGCTACTTAAGATTTTAAAGTGTTCGAGGCTTGTGCCGAGGACAGAGCTTGCAGAAATGGGGCAGGGACAGGAAAATAACTCACTGGGATGGGACGGGGAAATGAGTTCCCACGGGGATGGGGAAAAATTTGTTCCCATGTCTAAACTAAACTAAACTAAACTAAATCTTAGGTTTGTATACCGCATCATCTCCACATTCGTAGAGCTCGGCACGGTTTACAGGAGATGGGATGGAAAGGAAATACAATGAAAAGTAGAGGTTTGCAGGAAATGGGATAGAAAAGAACTACAATGAGGGGTTAGAGATCGAAGTATGAAGAGTTTTTAGAGGGCTTAGAGTGTCAGAGATGGAGTAAGTATCAGATTTTTGAGAATAGCCAGGTCTTCAGATGTTTACGGAAAAGTTGGAGAGAGCTCAGGTTCCGAAGAGGGGAGGAAAGGTTGTTCCAGAGTTCGGTGATTCTGAAGGGAAGGGAGGTCCATAGTTTTCCTTTATGGGAAATGCCTCTTAATGAGGGGAAGGATAGTTTTAATTTGTGGGTGTAACATAGTAAGTGAAAGCAATCTCAAGGATAATATGACGCAGGATCTGATCACGTTGGAAAACTGGTCCTTGACATGGCAGCTGGGCTTCAACGCTAAGAAGTGTAAGGTCATGCATCTCGGCAGCAGAAATCCATGCAGAACATACACCTTGAATGGAGAAGCACTAGCTAGGACTTCAGAAGAACGGGACTTGGGAATAATCATCAGTGCAGACATGAAGGCTGCCAAACAAGTAGAGAAGGCCTCGTCCAAGGCAAAGCAAATGATGGGATGTATCAAGAGAAACTTCGTCAGCCGCAAACCTGAAGTCATAATGCCACTGTACAGAGCCATGGTGAGACCTCATCTGGAGTACTGTGTGCAATTCTGGAGGCCACATTACCGTAAAGATGTGCTTCGAGCCGAGTCGGTCCAGCGGATGGCCACTAGAATGGTCTCCGGACTCAAGGGTCTCTCATACGAAGAAAGACTGGGCAAATTGCAGCTCTATACTCTAGAGGAACGCAGGGAAAGGGGTGACATGATTGAGACATTTAAATACGTCACAGGTCGTGTAGAGCTGGAAGACGACATATTCGTTCCCAAGGGACCCTCGGTCACAAGGGGGCACCCGCTTAAACTTAGAGGAGGGAAATTTAGTAGTGACACCAGGAAGTACTTCTTCACAGAAAGGGTGGTGGATCATTGGAACAAACTTCTGGTGCAGGTGATCAAGGCCACCAGCGTGCTCGACTTTAAGAATAAATGGGACATCCACGTGGGATCCCTACGAAGGTCGAGCTAAGGAACTAAGTCATATGCACTCAGACTTAATGGGGTGGGTCAGTAAAGTGGGCAGACTTGATGGGCTGTAGCCCTTTTCTGCCGTCATCTTTCTATGTTTCTATGTTTCTATGATCTGGTGGTATTAGGGTTTGAGGAGTTCCAAGAAAGAGGGAAACATGGAGGGAGGATTCCATGTAGGATTTTGAAAGCTAGAGAGGCGCATTTGAAGTGGACCCTGGCGATTATCGGTAGCCAGTGAAGCATGGACAGAAGCGGAGAGACATGGTCAAATTTAGATTTTGCGAAAATCAGCTTGGCCGCGGCATTCTGAATCCGCTAGAGTCTATGAAGGTTTTTCTTAGTTAGGCTTAAGTAGATAGAGTTGCAATAGTCCAATCTGGAAAGGATGATGGATTGGACAAGGACGGTAAAGTGATTTTGATGGAAACAGGATCTAACTTTCCTCAGCATGTGAAGACTGAAAAAGCATTTTTTTACAAGGGAATTGAGGTGGTCATTGAAGGACAGTGTAGAATCAATAATGACGTCCAGAACTTTGCTTGAGAACTCAAGCTGTAGAGTGGAGCCAGAGGGCAGAGAGATGGAGGAGGGTAGTAGGTCTAGTTTTGGACCAAGCCAAAGGAGTCTTATTTTGGACTCGTTTAGTTTCATTTGAACAATGCGGGCCCAGGATTGAAGGTTCATTATACAGGAGGCTATGTTCTCTGAAAGGTTAATGAGGTTCGAATCAGTCTCGAGGAGGACGAGGATGTCGTCAGCATAAGTGTAGATTGTTTCAAGGGGGGATAGGTGGAGGAGTTTTAGAGAGGTCATATAAATGTTGAAAAGGATGGGAGATAGAGGTGAGCCTTGCGGGACTCCGCATATCGGTTTCTAGGGGGAGGATGAGGTGCCATTCATGTTGACAGAGTAAGAATGAGAACGTAGGAATTTTGAGAACCAGTCTAGGACTGTGGAGTTAATGCCTATCTCAGAGAGTTGGTAAACGAGAATACATGATGGACAACGTCGAAAGCAGCGGAAAGGTTGAATTGTGGAAGGACGGCAAATTTATTTCGAGAATGAAGTTGTTGAACCTTTGAGATCAAGGAGGTCAATAGGGATTTGGTGCTGAAGTTGGGACGAAAGCCATATTGGTAGGGAAGAAGAATAGAGAATCTATCTAAGTATGATGAGAGTTGGGTAGATATGATAGACTCTAGCATCTTGGTTAAGAGAGGGCTATTTGCTATTGGGCGATAGCTGGATGGTTTGGAAGGGTCTAGGTCAGATTTTTTCAACAGTGGGGTCAAGGTAATATGACCCATTTCTGGGGAAAAAAGGCCCGAATGTAGGGCGGAGTTTATGAGTTTGGTAATAGCAGAGATGGCCGGTGCAGGAATTTTCTCATATAGGTAGGAGGGGAATGGGTCCAAGGAACAGTTGCAGGATTTCAGTTTGAGGCAGAGTTTGAAAACCAGGGATTCAGATACGTGCTCAAAGGTGGTCCAGGATCTGTCGACTGGAATAGGGTTGGAGACCGTTTGGGAAGAATTGGGGTCGGTGGGTATCAGGGAGTTGTAGGAGACTGAAGGTGGGAAGGAACATCTCAGGGTAGGGACCTTTTCGTTGAAGAATTTTGCCAGAACATCAGCTGAGGGAGAGGAGGGGAGCGAGGTGGGGTCTTTTTTGGAGGTTAAGGAGCGCCAGATATTGAATAGTGTGCTGCTCTGGTTGTTGGATCTAGAGATTTTGTCGCCGTAGAAGTTCTTCCTAGCTTTTTTTAGCACTGTATTGTACAGCTTAATATTGACTCTCCAGGACTGTCTATCTGTGGGGGATTTAGATTTTTTCCATATGTGCTCCAGGGCTCTACATTTTTGCTTTAGTTCTCTGTGATATGGGAGGTACCAAGGGGCCTTGCGGGGGTAGGAGATGGATTTAGTGGAGAGAGGGGTGAGGGAGTGGTAGGTGGACTCAGAGAGAGCAACCCAGTTATGCCAATTAGCTTCTGAGTCTGCAGGCTTAGGAGCGGAGGAAAATAGGTTGAGAAATTTAGACCAGAACAGATCGCTCGTGATTTGTCATTCTCTAGTTGACTCTAGCAATGTTTACATTCTCAGAGCTGAGCCTCTTTCTTCTTCCTGTACTGTATATCTTTGTTATAATTTGAGAAATAAAGCTATAGATTGAATACTTCCCTTTAAGTGTCTCAGAATTTTGCATTGTAGAAAGTGTGTATAATTTATACAGGAGCCACGGGCTCAGCAAAATCTTTCATTTCCTTAAAATACAACACCAGCGCTTCACTAAATATTATCCTTTTGCTACTGCTGTGCTGTAATCGCATCCTATAATGAACCGATAAAGAATGAAGGGAATGACCTTGGTGTGTGAAATTAGTTTTCTGAGAAGCATTTGTAAAGAGTGACTCATTTCTATCCCCATCAAATAATGTTACAGACTAAAGGGAACAGAATTTTAAAGAGGATTACGTGGTGTTCAGCCTTTTCCATATCAAAAAATAACCCTGTAAAATCAGCTGCACTATCTCCATCTGTGCTACAAGTGTGGTCTGTTACAGCATACAGTATATGATCGAAAGGATGCTCATGGCCGGATAGACTAGGCTGTGGGTATGCCTTCAAGCAAACTGAAAGATCATTGCAATTTTTTTTCATTCAGATTTTTGATGCTTTAACTTTAATCTGTTTGGATTTAGGTCGTGCCTTTTGCAGTTGTAGTCAGGTATGCAGGCATTTCTGTATTCCTGTAGGGCTTACAATTTAAATTTGTACCTGAGGCAACAGAGAATTAAGGGGAGAAGTCATCAGTGTAGGTTACCATAAGATATAGAAACATGTTGGCCAATGGTCTCAAACTCGTGGCCCAGGGGCCACATGCGGCCCGCCAGGTACTATTTTGAGGCCTTCGTCATGTTTATCATAATCATAAAAGTAAAATAAGTTTCTTGATCATATGTCTCTGTAGCTATAAATTACAATATTATTATTAAGACTTAACCAAAAGGAAAGATTTATAAACTATAAAGTGTTTTACCTTATACAAAATTGTCATTTCTTTAATAAGACATTAACTATTTTTTCTGAGGCCCTCCAAGTACCTACAAATCCAAATTATAGCCCTGCAAAGGGTTTGAGTTTGAGACCACTGATGTTGGCAGATAAAGGCCAATTGGCCCATTGAGGAGTAGTGGTTCGTGGCCAGTAGGGGGTGATGTTTATGGGACGTAATGGAATGGATATCAGAACATGATAGTGCAGTATTAAGTGCCTGTTTTTCGTATGATTCTGGGTAATTCTAGTTAGATACAAGCATATGTGTCAGTTAAGGCCACGCCCAATAGAAGCGTACGAAAGACGGGTGAATAAAAATCTGAATATGAATGAAGCTAAAGCCAGAAAAACACACTACAGATTAATATAAGGGAAAGTATAATAATATTCTTTTTATGTACTTTGCTATTAGGCTAGATCATGAAGGAAATTAAGAGATACATGGACTCCATTATTGTTTGCTGTTTCTTCTCTCTCTTTGGAATCCATTTTGTGTGCAGTTTTTCAAAGTCTTTGTTCAGGCTCCTAGCATCAAGGTGTTAATTGATACCAGATGTGCTTTAGACTGGCTAGGAAGATAACGTGTCCTAAACTAAGATATAAAATGCATTAAATATGAATGGCCGAAATATGAATGAATCAAGTTATGAATGAATGGAGTCCCTGGAGTGATTGTGTGACTGTGTATTGAACAAAAGAATGGGTTTTGAAAAGGCATATTATATATATTTGCAACCTAAAGAAATCCTAAAATAACATCTGGAAGTAATTAAGTCAGAGACTCCTTCTCTAACATAGGAAGGCTTCTGTGTAAAGATCGATGAAATTTGAAACTGTCAGCTCAGGGGGAGACAGCCCCTCCTTCTCTTTGATTGCCTTCTCCTGCACTTTCTCCTTTCCTCTAAGGCTGACAACTTTTCAGCATTGTAGGGCTGAGAACATTTCAGCATCTTTTTAACAAATGATTTCTCTTAATATACCTTTGTGAAAAGGATAATGTATATTCAGAAATGAATGTGGACAGAACAAATATGAGTTCTGAAACTTTTAAACGTAGAAGAATTCCTTTGTTTAATTTTAAACACCTCCTTGGTTGATTTTTATTGGTTGTCAAACTGATGATGTCACACTGAGCCAAAAGTATATAATAGAGTATCTTGAGATCTTAAGCTGAGCTCGTTATCAGAAAGCCAGCATTTTGGTAACTATAACGATCTCCCGCTAATACAACTGTAATTATGCTTTATTCTTTTGGTGTCATGATTGAAAAAATAAAAATAATAATTATATTTGGAAAAAAACCTTTGTATTAGCGTCACTTTGCATTTTATTTGTTTTTCACACCTTGAGCTTCATGAGGGCATCAAATTCCTATGCTCACCATCCAGTCTGCCCATCTGCAGCATCCAGTATCTCCTACTCTCCCTAACCCTCCCCACTCCCCCCTTTTAATAAGCCACGGTAGAAGCCGCACTAAATGCTCCAACATTCAAAGAATTAGTAAAAGCGGGCCTAAGAGATTTTACATGCCTGTCACATGCTTTCTTGAATTCAGACACAGTATTTGACTTCGCCACCTCTACTGGGAAACTATTCCATGCATCTACCGCCCTTTCTGTAAAAAAGTATTTCCTTAGATTACTCCTGATCATATAATCTCTTAGGAGGAGAGTGTGGCATAGTGGTTAGAACTACAGACTCAGCACCCTGAGGTTGTGGGTTCAAACTCTGCATGGCTCCCTGTGACCCTGGGCAAGTCATTTAATTGTGAGCCTACCCAGACAGATAGGGAAAATTCTTGAAGTTCCTGTACGTAAACCACTTTGAGTGTAGTGTGGTTGTATAACTAACAGGCAATATACAAGTCCCAATCCCTTTCCCTTAACTTCATCCTATGCCATCTCATACCAGAGCTTCCTTTTAAATGAGACTCACCTCGTGCACATTTATAACACCAACGTATTTAAACATCTCTATATCTTCCCCTCTCCTGCCTTTCCTCCAAAGTATACATATTGAGATCTTTAAGACCACCAGCTATTTTAGTAGCATTCCCCTGGACCAACTCGATCATGTTTATATCTTTTTGAAGGTGCGGCCTCCAGAATTGTACACAATAATCTAAATGAGGTCCCTCCAGAGTATTATACAGTGGCATCAATACCTCCTTTTTCCTACTGGCCATACCTCTCCCTATGCACCCTTGCATACTTCTAGCTTTTGACATTGTCTTTTCAACCTGTTTGGCCACCTTCAGATCATAACATATTATCACACCCAAGTCCCTCTCCTCTTTTGTGCACAAAAGTTCTTCATCCCCTAAACTGTACCATTCCTTTGGGTTTTTGCAGTAGAATCTTGCATTTCTCAGCACTGAATCTTAACTGTCAATATTATAATAAATTTAAAAAGATCTGGGAGGCCATTGACAACTTACTGTAATGAGTGGTGAGCTGTTCTGTGAATCGAGTCAGCAAAAGCGTTTGTTGCTAAAGCTGTGAAAACAGGTTTAGCGACAATCACTGACTTTAGTGCATCTAGCAGTAAGTTAGGCTCCTGGATTGGCTAGGCGTGCTGATCTAAACTAAACTAAACTAAGCCTTAGGTTTATATACCGCATCTTCTCCACTGAAGTGGAGCTCGACACGGTTTACAGAGTTTAAAAAATATGGGAAGAGAGAAGAGAAAGAGTTTACAAAGCATAAAAAGAGGGGATGTAATCAGGAGAAGAGATTATTATATGCTAGAGAAAAGCCAGGTTTTCAGTTGTTTTCGGAATAGTTGGAGGGAGTCCAGGTTCCGCAGCGGGACAGTGAGGTCGTTCCAGAGGCCGGTGATTTTAGAGAGGAGGGATCTACCCAGTTTACCTGCGTGGAGGATGCCGTGTAGAGAGGGGAAGGATCTAACTACCAGGTACTAGGTACCAGGGCCTAACTATGTAGTGCACCTTAGTAAAAGGCTCTTAAGGAAGAGAGAATGCATATCACAACGATCAAATCTTATGACATTGGGCACTTAGCAGCACACATAAGGGTGGGGTCAGCATGGCAGGACGGAGCGTTGGGAGGGGGGGGAATTCCCATGCCGCGTTCGTCGGGGAGGGCCGTCATCGGTGGTGGGGGACATGTTTTCATTTTTTTACATGGGACAGATATTTTGCATATGTAAAAAATGAAAAACCCAGACACATCTGTCGGTAACACAGTTAGTTAGACCTGTCAGTTTTTTCTGAGTGCTAAAACACCTGTTGTTGGGATTTTTTGGCATAGCCAAGTGATGTTAGTGCATCAATTGCTTGGCTACTTTGCATGGGGTTTTAGCTAATTTTCATGGCTGGATTAGAAAACATGGAACAGAATTGGCTGGGTTTAGTTCTGGTAGTGCTTCCTAAGCACCCTGTTTTGGGGCTAGCCAGTGCTTCCTCTTTTCTTAGCTCAGTCCTGTTTGAATTGGACCAGGCTCCGCAATATGGAAAACTAAAGTTTTCCAGCTCGTGTTCCTGAGGGATATGGGTGAGGGGAAAAGCTACAGGTGCTATTTTGGAGTCTGTTTCAGCTCCCCATCACACATGTCATTGCAGTATCATCATCATTATCATCAACCATGAACTCAGCCCCTCCCCCCCCCCCCCCCCGGTGTCCAATGCCTTCTTGACTATTACTTTTCATTAATTTCTATCTAATGCAGCATGGCTTAATTCTTGAAGAGTTGCTCTGCACCAGTGGCGTATCTGGCTTGATGACTACCCAGGGTGGAGCATCCCCTCTATTACTGGAGCACCCTCCCCCCCCTTCTCGAGGGGGGAGAGAATGGAATGATCGTTGATTGCAGTCCACATGCATGGGGCTGTTGGCTCAGTCCACATGCATGTGGCTGTTGGCTCTGCCAGTCTGCTGCCTGAGAACAGGAAATTGACATCGGAAGGGGTGGGGGCTGATGAAGCTGATGACCACACACATGTGGACCACAGCCCTGCAACCACTCCACGCACCCCCTTCACTGCCTGCACCCATCTTTGGTATGCTAGAACTCTGCTACCTACCTATTCTATGTGAGGTCATCCATGTTTACTGGGTCCATCCATCATTCATAATGCCAGTGTTTTCATCTTTCTGTTGCTATTCATTCTGTAGATGTGGCCATAAAGTCCCAGATTCTTTTCTGCATTCAATTTTCTTTTGATTGAATCTTCTTGAACGATTCTTCAATCTTATATTCAATGAATTCTTACATTCAATGACAGTCCTATTCATAGAATCTTTCTATAACATTTTTGCTCAAAAGTCAGCATTCTTCTTTTAAGACTACTTTGAGATTACCAGTGCTTCACAGCCATATAGCATGCAACAGAATATGCATATTTTCAGTACACTGACATTGATTTATAGGCTTACCACCTTGCTTTTCCAAATGTTGTCCACTGCCTTTAGCAATGCTAATCTTTAGCTATTATGGCTATATCTTTTTTTTACAATCCAGGTTATATATCATGTTACATGCAAGACATGCATGTAATTCATGGAATACTTCTAGATCTTGCCACTCAAGAATTATACAGAAATATAAACTATTGTTCCCTTCTATTAAGGGAATTAAATCTGTCGGGAAACTCAGCCAATCTCTTGGTAGAGACTTGGAATAAACTCCCTGACTGTTAGATTGATAGATCATCTACAACAATTCCGTAAAATTCTAAAAACATTATTGTTTTTATAGTATCTTAATAACTTATCTTCCGAATATATAAACATATAGGCCTAGATTCTATAAAGTGTGCCTAACTTTAGGGGTGCTTTAGACGTCCTTGTAGCGCAAGTGGCAAATCAGCGTTATTTAGGCACTGTGTAGGCATCGTATAGACATCTCTAATGCACGTTCCCAAAAACCCCATATAGACACCGGATAGATGTCCCTACGATGTTATATATAAAAAGGTGTTTTTTTACTGATTTGTTATCATTATTTCAGGACTGTAAGCTTTTATATAATTAACCCAAAGTATACCATCATTAAAAGGATAATAAAAATACAGTATACCATGTTTAAAAGGATATTTATAATATATTAGTTTCAGTAGGAGTTGATCTGGGAACATCAGCATGGAAGGGTGGGGGGAAGCTTGTGCTACACAGAAACTTGTATAGCAATGGTATCATTAGCTCCTATAAGAAATGTAAAGCATAGGACTTTGAGCTCCATATAGGCTTCAAATTGACGTGGTTTAAGCTCCAGAAAGGCTTTAGCACAATACATGCTATTTAGGTCATCCAATCAGCTTTCTCTGGACATCCCATAGACGTTATTTGAGAGAGGTTTTTAGAAGCGATTCCTTGCTCTAAATAACACTCTCTTTATCATGAAACATTGCTACAATCAGCTCATTCTTTTAAGCAAACAGAAAGCCCATAACTTCAATTGGCCAAGCTTAAAAACAGAATTAAACACAGAACAGACCTGAATATGGCTTCTAATTCATTGCAAATGGAGGTATGGAACTGCCCCATGATGACCTCATTGTGACATCATCAAAGTGCACCTGCACAAGTAAAAGACAGGCCAGGAGTTGAACTCACAACCTCTGGAAGATCAGTATAGCACTTTTACTCATTGAACTGCAGCACCTTCTACTCCAGTTTCTCTGACTCCCCTGTCATATCATAGTTTAGTGATCTGCTAAGGTAAAATCTGCTTAGTTATCATCTCACAGTTAGCTGAGACAAAAGACTGGTAGCTCAATGGCTTAAAGCGCTGCTTTCATTGTCCCAAAAGCCAGAATCTCAAGTTGGGTTCAATAAATGTAACGTGGATTCAAATACTGCTGTTTTGTATCACATGCAAACTCAACTTTTGGAATAGATTGTTTCTAGTATTGATAATGTTGTGCTGTTTGAGATGAAAATTAGATGTGATTGATCTGTAGCTTGTAATTTTTATTAAAATGAGTATTTTGTCAGAAGGACATAAGGGAGTCAAACCCAGACTAGGCTCATACCCCAGCCTTCATTCTAACAACTGTGCTACAGAATCAGCCATAAAATCATAGCAATTCTAAATGGATTATACTGTGCTGTTTAGGCATCCTTTGGACACCCAAAGAATGCAGAATCAGCTGCAGTTCAGCATATCTCAAGCTGTCAGGGTAGGAAACTGACTGAAAGAAGCCACCTAGTTAAGGCACCTGGTTCATCCTCTCCACCTCAAATCCAATCTCAAATCTAATCGGATGCCTAAAGCACGCCTAAAGTTAGGCGCACTTTATAGAATCTATGCCATCATGTTTTAACACCTTCTTCTTATGTTCACAGTATATGTTACCTGATTTTAACTATTTGTGAACCGAGTCGAGCTCTACCACGAGATGACCCGGTATATAATAATAATAATAATAATTTTATTTCTTATATACCGCTGTACCGTGAGGTTCTAAGCGGTTTACAGTAGAAACAGAAGAAATGCAAAGTAAGATTAATTAAGATGAAGAGAAAGTACTTAGAGTTCCCTGACTGTCCCAAAGGCTCACATTCTTGCTAAAGTACTTGAGAAAAATAAATTAGTTAGGTTATAAACATAGAGTAGAAGAAGGTAGGAAAACAGTTCATAGGAAAATTAATTTTGAATACATTATACATTATATATTGTTCAAGGCGGAAGATTAGACTAGACTAGATTATACATGTTCTCCAACTGAGTTCTATCCACAAAAAACTTGTAGTAGTTGTCTTTTCACTAAATACTATTATTTTATATATATTTATTTAAAAAATTTCTAACCCGCTTAATCCTCTGGAGCATTATTTTTAGTTTTATCATAGTTATACAGTCATTGCTTGTAGTTAACAAATAAAAATGACCCCAAGAAAATGTTTTGTGGGGTTTTTTTTAATCATTTGCCGATAATAGTGCATACTCTTTACAAATTGTGTGCATTATTTGCAAAGAGCATGTCCTATTTGCAGAGAAAACACAGTGTTTGCAAAGAGGGCACTTTCTCGAGCCGCGACACACTAAAGGTAGTGGCTGTGGCTCGAGGCACCTGGAAGTTCATGTATATCGCCGTGATGACATCATGACCTAGTTTATCACTGGTTAAATGCGAACAAATTGGCGCTCAATATCAAAAAATCCAATATTATGTTATTCCCATGGAAAGAAACTTCCACTCTCATTGCTCCTATTACTATAAAAAATATCCCATTGCATTTAGTAAACAATATAAAAATCTTAGGGGTTACTTTTGACACCAAACTTAATTTTCATGATCACATCAGTACTATTATTAAAACCACCTTTTACAGACTACGTAAGATTCGAGCAATTTCAAAATTTCTATGCCCCAAATCTTTAAATATTCTTATTCATTCGTTGGTAATTTCGAAATTGGACTACTGCAACGCACTCTTTAAAGGGATAGCATTAAATGAGATCAAACGTCTCCAAATTATTCAAAACGTCTCTATTAAACTTATAACTAACTCTAGAAAGTTTGATCATGTTACTCTTCTTTTAATAGAAGCACATTGGCTCCCAGTCACTCATCGAATAACTTATAAACTCTGTCTACTCACTTTCAAGTCTTTACTCAATAAAACTCCAGCTTTTATCTATAAACTATTAATCCCATACAATCCGACTAGAACTTTAAGGTCCAATGAGTAAAATCTACTAACCATTCCTTCACTTAAGATCATTAATACAAGACGGCAATTCATTTTTTCAGTAACTGCTCCACAGATCTGGAACGCCCTCCCAATCTTTCTACGAAATGAGCATGATCTGGGAAAATTTAAAAGTAATTTAAAAACATTTCTTTTTAAAGATGCATTTGATTTATTAATTTTTAAACTGTTGTTTTAAATCTTAAATTTTACTGTTACATACCTTCCCAATGTTCTTTTCCTTTGTTTGTTCTACTTTTCTATCATGAACTGTATTTCACTTCCCCTTTTTACCTTATGTTATGAATATGTTGAACCATTTCTAATATTATGTTATTATTTAAGTTTGATTTGTATTATATGTTTAATCTTTTTTAAAATTTTGTATTGTATTGTTTCCCTCTGAATGTATTTTAAATTGTACATCGCTTTGAATTATGATTAAGCGATTAATCAAAAAATCATTAAACTTGAAACTTGTGAAGGCCCTCCAGGTGGGCCTCGAGACGCCAGTGCGGTGTGCCAGAAGGGAAGAGGGCTAGAGAGAAGGATAGGTGCTGGCGCCCACTAATTGCCTACAGGATGTGCCTCTCGCCACGAGAGGCACTTCATGTAGGCAGTCAGCTGGTGCCGACGCCTGTCCTCCTCCCCAGTGTACCGTGGCACACATGAAATTTCAGGAGGCACATTAGTGTGCCTTGGCACACAGTTTGAGATACACTGGTGTATACAAATCAAACATTTTCAGTATATACTGCAATCATTTCTAGCTGAAAAAAGTCAAAAGTGAGCATTTGAAATACTGGACTGATAGAGCATAATTTTTGGGCTTGTGTAAGGAACCATTGACTTTTATGAAGTCTTTACTGTGACAGGGTTTAGGGCATTTTATTTATTTATTTTTTGATGCTCCAGGGTTTATGTTAAATATTTATATGGTTAAACTTAACAATCAATAAAACTGTTCAAGATCTAGGCCATTAAAAAAAAGAAAAGAAAAATATTCATTACTCCCTATAAATTGTTAATGGAGGAAAACTTTGTTTACATTTCATTCACATCCTCACACCAACCCCACCAAGGCCAATATCTAAAATAAATCTACCCAGGTTACTGGACTAGTTGAATATTGCCCACTCTTCCTGCACATTGCTGGTTCGTTAACACTGTGCAGCTGTCAGGATTTATTGTTTTCCATTGTTTTCCATTGTTCCCCCCCCCTACTCTGCCTCACTACCACGGTTCAGGACAGAAAGGGGAACGTGGATGGAGGAAGTGCTGCATGCTTGAAAGAGAAGGCATTTCTCAATAGAGACGAATGAATGAAGATCCTATGAGAGAGAGGGACATTGAGGAACAAGTCCAGGAGCTCGAGAAGTTAATTGAGGAGGCCTACAGGAGGGTGGAAGAAAACGAACAGCACAGTGAAGATGAGGTTACACCCACATGGAATGAAGAATAGGAGCAATCTGACTCTAAGGAAGAAGACGCCCATAGAAGTATCCGGCAGGAAGAGGAGGCAAGGTCTTGTCGATGCCTAGAAGAGGAAGCTGTGAAGCACATCGAGGACACGGACCTACACCAGAACGAAAACTGAAAAAAGGAAAGTCTGCGATCCTAGTGGGAGACTCAATCCTAAGGCAAGTAGATAGTCACATAGCAGGAAGGAGAGAGGATCGACTAGTGACCTGCCTCCCAGGAGCAAGAACAAAGGACATCACCGACAGAATTGAAAGGATCCTAGAAGGAGCAGAGATGGAAGAGACTGTGGTGATGATCCACATCGGGACAAATGATTTCAGCAGGAGAGACTACAGTAGGAATGCACTGATCGAACAGTTCAAGACTCTGGGAAGAAAGTTGAAGATGAGGACTCAGAAGATAGTGTTTTCGGAGATCCAACCAGTATCGAGGGCAGATGTGAAGTGGCAGAAGGAACTTCAATCAATAAATGCATGGATGAGGAGATGGTGTGAGGAAGAGGGGTTCCACTTCGTGAGGAACTGGACAACGTTTTGGGGCAAAAACAAGCTCTTCAGGAGAGATGGACTACACCTGAGTGTGTCGGGAGCAAGACTTCTAGCAAACAACATCAGAAGAGGAATAGAGCAGGCTTTAAACTAAGAAGAAGGGGAAAGCCGACAGTCAACCAAGTGCTGATGATTCAGAAAAAGGTATCCCGAGAAGATACTGAGAGGGAAAAATGCTGGGAAGAACCAACGGGCAAAAAACAAAACTTGAGAGACCAAGAGGAGGATAAGAAGGATGTATCACAGGGGAAAAACATAATGGGCAAAAAACAACAGCTGACAGCTCGAGATGAGGATAATAAGAAGAACGTAACACAGGAAAAGAAAATGAAGGCAAAAAAACACCAGGATTTAAACTGCATGTATACTAATGCAAGGCGCCTAAGGAACAAAATGGGATAACTAGAAGTCATGGCCAAAAATGAGAACCTAGACATCATTGGAGTCTCTGAAACATGGTGGAATGAAGAAAACAAATGGGACATAGTACTACTGGGGTACAAACTTTATTGCGGAAGACAGGTCAGGTCAAAAAGGAGGAGGAATAGCCCTATACATAAAGGATAACATGCACTTGACCAGAGTGGACACAGCGGCAACGACCAACAAATTAGAATCACTATGAGTTAAAATGCCAGGAAAAAATGGTCCCTCTCGGTACAGATGAAACTAAACGAATCTAAAACAAAACTACTCTGGCTCGGCCCAAAATTCGAACACCTGCCCACACTTTTCACAATTGGTTTTTGGAGAAGCTTGGGTGAAGTTGGTAATGGATTCTAGGATTTCCGGCTAACTGAGGTTATTGCAGGTTAATTCTAGGAGTTCTTTTTAGTCCTCCCTGTCATGGTTCTGTTTTCAGAATTCCAAGATCTATAGTCCAGGCTGGCCATATTCCACTCCTCCTTGTATTCTTTCTTACACCATGAAACTAGATTTTTTGCAGGAGAGTTACTTTACTCCATACAGAACTTGCAACTCTCGTCCTCCCCATACTCCATACCCACAGGCGATTCACTACAGCTCGAGTTCTCATGCAAGGTCCTTGGTATCACTATTGATTCCTCTCTCTCCCTCAATGACCACCTCAACTCCTTGGCAAAATCATGCTTTTTCAGCCTTCACATGCTGAGGAAAGCTAGATCCTACTTCAGCCAACAACACTTTGCCATCCTTGTCCAATCCATCATCCTCTCCAAACTAGATTACTGCAACGCCATCTACTTAAATCTATCAAAAAAAAGTATTCTAAGACTCCAGCTAATCCAGAATACTGCAGCCAAACTGATCTTCTCAAAACGCAAGTCTGACCATGCCTCCCCACTCCTTGCCAAACTTCATTGGCTCCCAATAATCTCCAGAATCCATTTCAAATGTTCCTGCCTGGCTTTCAAGATCATTCACGGAATCCTGCCTCCTCTTATCCCACTGTCTTTCAACTCCTCCAGTCCCGACTCCTCCAGAACTACCCAAAGGCTTAAACTAGCCTTCCCCTCTCCACGCGGCATCCACTATTCAGGCAAACTGGGAAAATCCCTTCTCTTCAAAATCACAGGTCTTTGGAACGACCTCACCACCCCGCTGCAGAACCTGAGCTCCCTTCAGTTATTCCGCAAAAAACTGAAAACCTGGCTTTTCAGCAAATTGTAGCTCTATCCTTCCCCCCTTTCTCTCCCCCCTTCTACACATAAGTTCATGTAATCCTTTTTCTTCTTCTCTACCCACTATTTTAAGTTCTTGTAAACCGTGTCGAGCTCCATTCTCATGGAGATGATGCGGTATATAAACTTAAGGTTTAGATTAGATTAGATTAGAGATAAAGATGGGCCTGTACTATTGTCCACCTGGGCAATCTGAAGCAAGCAATGAAGAAATGAAAGCCAAGATGAGGTGAGAATGCAAAAGCGGTAACATGATTGTTATGGGAGATTTCAACTATCCCGGGATAGACTGGAGTCTTGGAAACTCAAAATGTGCTAGGGAGACTGGATTCCTGGAGGCTATACAGGACTGCTTCATGGAGCAGCTTGTCAGAGAACCGACAAGAGAAAATGCCACTCTGGACCTCATCCTCAATGGGCTAGGAGGACCTGCAAAGAAAGTGGAAGTAGTGGGACCATTGGGAAACAGAGATCAAGTTCAAAGTTGAAGTTGAAATATCGAAAGGGAAGAGAACCGCAGCGACAACTTTAAACTTCACGAAAGGAAACTATGAAGTGATGAGAGTAATGGTAAGAAAGAAACTTAGGAGCAACTCAAAGAAATCCCAGACTGTAGAGCAAGCCTGGTCACTATTCAAAGACACGGTGAGTGAAGCACAAAATCTGTACATCCCCAGATTTAGAAAAGGATGCAAAAAGAACTGAACTAGAGACCCGGCGTGGATAACCAAAGAAGTGAGGAAAGCAATAGGAGAAAGAAACATTCATTCCGGGAATGGAAAAAGGACAAAACCGGGGAGAACTGGAAAGAACACAGGAAGCATCATAAAGAATGTCACCGCATGGTTAGAAGAGCAAAAAGAGAACTGAGCTTCGATCCAAGATGGCTGCTGCCTGAATGATCGGGTTAATGCTCCGACCGAAGCGCTCCTGAGTACCTGGTTTTCTTGTTGGTGACGGTTGTGTTTCAGCTGGGTTTCACTTTTTTCTTTGAAAATGCCGAAGAGGAGAGGCAGGAGCATTGCTGGTGCCTCGCGGTGCTCCAAGGGTCCCTCCCTCGGCAATATCGAGGAGCTGCTAAGGAGGATGCAGGGAGCTGCATTGGAGAGTCCGGTAGCCAGCCCGCTGAGGATCCCGCGAGTGAGCGAGACTGACGGGATACCTCTTGGGCCAGATACCCCTCTGAGCCCGGATGTCAGAGCACCGCCTCCTCCACCACAGTTGGCTAGCTATCCCAGGGGTCAGGAAACCCCGGAAGAAAGGGTAATACTCTCCCCGGAGGCAGGAGATTTAACACCGGAGAGCTTGAAAACGGAGATCCCGGCTCGGATTATCTCCGGAGAAGACACCGTGGGAAATTTAACAGCTGGAGGAGGATTGAAACAGAGAGAACTGAAACCAGAATATTTTAAGGAAGGTGAGAGACTCTGCACTCCTGTGCAAGCTTCTTTCTGGGATAGGCTTTCTGAGGTGACCCTAGAAGCCCTTTGGGATTTGGTGGCAAATTTTGGGAAAGTAATTAGTCCTAATTTCCAAAAGATTGAAAATAAACTTATTTGCCATTCAGAAGAATTGGAAAAATTAAAAGTGGACATGACTTCTTCAAAATATTCACTTCAAAAGACTCAGCAGGATATGGTTTCAGTAAAACAACTCCAGAAAACTATAATTAAAGACAATTTAAATCTTAGAAGAAATGTGGAGCTATTAGAGAATCAGGCATGTAGTAATAACTTGCGACTGATAAATTTTCCTAGAATAACTACGATTACACCTAGAGATATGCTTAGGAGATATCTAATAGAAATACTGGGAGTTCCGGAAGATAATCTTCCACCATTTTCTCAAGTCTATTATCTTCCCAGTAAAAAGTTGCATCAACAGCAACCTGTTCCTACTGAAGGACAAATATTGAATATTACTAAGATATTGGAGAAGTCAGACAAAAAAGTAGTAACACCTGCAACATTAGTAGCTGCTCTAGCTCTTTCTATAGATAAATCTTGGTTATTGAGACTATTTTTTAAGAATAAACAGAAGAAATTTCATGGTTGTAAAATTCAAATGTTCCCTGATGTTTCAAGGGAAACTAAAAACGTAGACGAGATTTTCTACTTTTGAAACCGGGGGTCACCTCGTTGGGGGCTACCTTGTCTGTTATCATTCCATTAAATATGTATTCTTTGAGCCTCAACATTTGATTCATTTTCGGGCTATGTCCCCTCTGGACAAGGAGAAATTTCAACTTGAGCTCTAAAAGAAAATAGTAACTCCCAACCCGATCTATAGGCACATTTTTGCTTCTTTTGGTTGTTTTCTTGTTTTGTCTCGCAAACTAATTCTTGGATCTAAAGAGGACTTGAGTTAATTTCACCATAATAGTCTTTCTAGTAGGCTACTTAATTTGTTAAATATGGATTTATATGATTGTAATATGTTTGGTTAAATTTGCTTTCTGTACAAGTTTTACTTGATATTATATTGAAATCAATAAAATACTTAAATACAAAAAAAAAAGAAGAGTAAAAAGAGAATATGAAGAGAGGTTAGCTAGGGAAGCAGGAAATTTCAAACCGTTCTTCAGATATGTTAAAGGGAAGCAGCTGGCTAGGGAAAGAGGTGGGACTGCTGGATGACGGAGATAGAAAAGGAGTGGTGAAGGAGGAAAAAGAGGTGGCGGATAGACTAAATATGTTCTTTTCGTCAGTATTTAAAAAGGAGGACACATCCAACGTGCCAGAACCTGAAAAAATCTTCACAGGGGACCAGATAGAAAAATTAACATCAATGAAGGTAAGCCTCGAAGACGTATATAGGTAGATAGATAGATTAAAAAGTGACAAATCTCTGGGCCCGGACGGAATCCACCCCAGGGTTTTGAAGGAACTAAAGGAGGAAAGAGCGGAACTACTACAGCAGGTTTGTAACCTATCCCTGAGTACAGGCGTGATCCCAGAGGATTGGAAGATAGCAAATGTTATGCCCATCTTCAAAAAGGGATCAAGAGGTGACCCGGGGAATTACAGACCGGCAAGTCTGACTTCGGTTCCGGGGAAGATGGCGGAAGCACTGATAAAAGACAGCATCGATGAGCATCTCGAAAGAAATAAACTGATGAAAACAAGCCAGCATGGCTTCTGCAAGGGAAGATCATGCCTAACGAACTTATTACACTTCTTCAAAGGAATTAACAAACGAATGGACAAAGGGGACCCCATAGACATCATATACTTGGATTTCCAAAAAGCCTTTGACAAGGTACCCCATGAATGCCTATTTTGGAAACTGAAGAGCCATGGTGTGGAAGGAGACGTACATAGATGGATCAGAAATTGGTTGGCGGGTAGGAAGCAGAGGGTAGGAGTGAAGGGCCACTACTCTGACTGGAGGAGGGTCACGAGTGGTGTTCCGCAGGGGTCGGTGCTCGGACCGCTGCTGTTCAATGTTTTTATAAACGATCTAGAAGTGCGAGGTAATAAAGTTCACAGACAACACCAAACTATTTAGTGCAGTTGGGTCAAAAAAGGACTGTGAAGCTTTACAAAGGGACCTGAACAAACTAGAAGAGTGGGCGGCAAGATGGAAGATGAAATTTAATGTAGAGAAATAGGGCAGAGTACGGTACTGGAGTTTAATAAAGGATTGGACAATTTCCTGCCGGAAAAGGGGATAGAAGGGTATAGATAGAGGATTACTGCACAGGTCCTGAACCTGTTGGGCTGCCGCGTGAGCGGGCTGCTGGGCACGATGGACCTCAGGTCTGACCCAGTGGAGGCATTGCTTATGTTCTTATGTTCTTAAATGTAAAGTCTTGCATGTGGGAAACAGAAACCCATAGTACAGCTATATGATGGGAGGGCTGGAATTGGGTGAAAATACCATAGAAAAGGACTTAGGATTAATGATGGACAAGACAATGAAGCCGTCGGCACAGTGCGCAGCAGCCTCAAAGAAGGCGAATAGAATGCTGGGTATTATCAAGAAAGGTATTACAGCCAGAACAAAAGAGGTTATCCTGCCATTGTATCGGGCGATGGTGCGCCCGCATCTGGAGTACTGTGTCCAATATTGGTCGCCGTTCCTAAAGAAGGATATGGCGTTACTCGAGAGGGTCCAGAAAAGGGCGACGTGATTGATAAAAGGTATGGAAAACCTCTCATATGCTGAAAGACTAGAGAAACTGGGGCTCTTTTCACTGGAAAAGCGGAGACTTAGAGGGGACATGAAAGAGACTTACAAGATCATGAAGAGCATAGAGAAAGCAGAGAGGGACAGATTATTCAAACTTTCGAAAACCACAAGAACGAGAGGGCACTCGAAAAAATTAAAAGGGGACAGATTCAGAACCAACTCTAGGAAGTTCTTCTTCGCCCAAAGGGTGGTGGACACCTGGAATGAGCTTCCAGAGGGTGTGATAGGACAGAGCATGATATCAGGGTTCAAGAAAGGATTAGATAAATTCCTGAAGGAAAAAGGGATGGAAGGGTATAGATAGAAGAACACTATATAGGTCCTGGACCTGATGGGCCGCTGCATGAGCAGACTGCTGGGCATGATGGACCTCTGGTCTGACCCAGCAGAGGCAATACTTATGTGCTTATGTTCTTATGTTCATTTGGAAATGCTCACAACCTTGAGGATACTTCTCAATGAAGTTTGAAGATGGACTTGTGAGGATGGATGTCATTGGCACTCACTGTCAGCAGTGTTGCTCCAAAAGGAAAGATATTTGGTGGCTGTCCTTCCGCTTACTAGAATCCAAAGTGACCCCAGTTTAAAAATTAATACCGCCTTCTGCATTAGATTGCAAGCCTTCCAGGACTGGGAAATATTAAGAGTGCCTGAAAGTAACCTGCCTTGAGCTATTATTTATTTACCATATTTATGAGTATTTGCCACTTTTACTGAGAAGGCAAGTGCTAAATATAAACAGAAATCAACTGGAACTCAAATAAGGGATCAATCAATTTCTCCCCCTCACCCCATTCTGATCCCCTCACAAACTCTTATAAAAAGATCCTACCCAGATTCCATTATAGCATCAGTACCAAGTTATAGAATGGCCCCCTAATAGTTTTATTAGCTTTACAGAATATTGGACTCCTTAGAAATTTAACAAATGGGTAATTCCACGTCAGCTGGTCCAATTTCAAGGAGTGTCTCCATTTGATATCTTCCACCGATACAAAAAAGTGGCCCAAATAAAGAAGCCCCTAACTCTGGATCTAGCTGATACAATGCCCCAAAACTTTGGATATCTTCATTAGAGGTCCCAACATATCCCCTGAAAAAATGTCATCAATTTCTGAGATGGTTGAGTGGGGAGTTCTGGACCACTTGACATGGAATGACCCAAATTGTATTAGCTCCACATGGGAACTTTGCAAAGATATTATAAGATATAAACTTTTGAGACCACAGATGTAATGTTTTGAAGGAGAGAAAATGTCAGTGGAGGAAAGGGAGCAGGGAGAATTTATCAGGGGGATGATGCAGGATGGTATGAACCTTGAGGAAGAAAGGGCTGACGGTTGTAGAAAGGTGGCAGCATACCACTAGATGTCAGTAGAGCAAAGGCATAAAAAAGAGCCTCCTTGAGAGAGAGTAGCAATACAGGCAAAGTCCTAGAGAAAAAGGGAGGTCTAAGTTTATTAAGTGTTTGCTATGCTGCCTACCAAGATGATTACCTGAGCAGTTTACAGTGTTAGTAAAATCATTGAGACAGAGAAGTATGTAAAAGAAAGATAAGAACATAAGAACTGCCGCTGCTGGGTCAGACCAGTGATCCATCGTGCCCAGCAGTCCGCTCATGTGGCAGCCCTCTGGTCAGAGACCAGCGCCCTAACTGAGACTGGTCCTACCTGCGTACGTTCCGGTTCAGCAGGAACTTGTCTAACTTCGTCTTGATTTGCTGGAGGGTGTTATCCCCTATAACAGACTCCGGAAGAGCATTCCAGTTTTCTACCACTCTCTTTAGCGAGTGCCCTCTTGTTCTCCCTACCTTGGAGAGGGTGAACAACCTGTCTTTATCTACTAAGTCTATTCCCTTCAGTACCTTTAATGTTTCAATATAGTGGTGAAGGTAAAATAAGAGGAGAGGGAAGAGGAGGAGAACTACAATATGTTATATGAAAGATGAAAGGTTGTGAGAAGATTGATGGAAGAATTGAGAAAGAGCTCGTGACTGGAGACAAGTTTCTTAGCAATTCAGCAGGCAAGAGAGATAAGAGGATTGGAAGAAGAGAGATCTGGATAAGATTGAGGTTTTAATGAGTTAATGTCTGTTTATATGATGCTCTAAAGGGCCAGGATTTCAGTTAATATTACCAGCTGAGAGAAAGGGGAGGATGAGAAAAGTACAGAGGTTAAAAGCAGAATTATGAAGATGGAGACGATGGTGATGTGACCTCAGAGAGCATTAAGATGGAGAAAGTGCCAAAGAAAAGAGATGGCTGAGGGGAGATATGATTGAAGTCTATAAAATCCTGAATGGTATAGAATGGGTACAAGAGGATCGATTTTTTTACTCTGTCAAAGATCACAAAGACTATGGGATACTCGATAAAGTTACAAGGAAATATATTTAAAACTAATAGGAGGAAATATTTTTTCACTCGGAGAATAGTTAAGCTCTTCAATGAATTGCCAGAGGTTGTGGTAAGAGCAGTTAACGTAGCTGGTTTTAAGAAAGGTTTGAATGATATCCTGGAGGAAAAATCCATAGTTTGTTATTGAGACAGTTGTGGGGGAAGCCACTGCTTGCTCCGGATTGGTAGCATAGAATGTTGCTACTAGTTGGGATTTATGCCAGGTACTACTGACACTACGGAAACAAGACAGAAAGAAGATTGACTCTTTTGAGCTTTGGTGCTAGAGAAGGATTTTATGTGTGCCATGGATCGCCAGAAGAACTAACAAATCGATTCTGGAAGAGATCAAACCGGCTATATCACTTGAAGCACAAATGATGAAGTTACAACTGTCTTATTTTGATCACATCATCAGAAAAGAGAGATCACTGGAGAAGGACATCATGTTTGGGAAGATTGAAGGAACCAAGTGAAGAGGGCGACCTGCAACCAGATGGCTGGACATTTTGAAAACAACCATGGGGATGTTGCTGGAGGACCTTTCCAGACTAGCACAAACTGATTTCTTTTTAGATCTGCAATTCATCAAGTCACTAGGATTCATGCATGAGTCGATGGCATCTAACAACAACAATTAGTGACCTGGATTGGCCACTGTGGGGATGGGCTAGTCAGGGGTGTCAAAGACCCTCTTCAAGGGCCGCAATCCAGTCAGGTTTTCAGGATTTCCCCAATGAATATGCATGAGATCTATTTGCACTGCTTTCAATGCATATTCATTGGGGAAATCCTGAAAACCTGACTGGATTGCGGCCCTCAAGGAGGGACTTTGACACCCCTGGGCTAGATGGACCATTGGTCTGACCCAGTAAAATCATTCTTATGTTCTTATGTTCCAGAACTATGTAAATACAAAATACAACAAAATATAACATTCCGCAAATTGATAAAGACCCTCCTCTTCAACTAAAGATCACCCTCTGTCTTCTCCCCCCCTTAAACCCCCTCTCTCCTCTCTCCCCTGCCTATCTTCTCCCTAAATTTCAATATAGTCCTCTCTTAGTCCTTACACTGACAAACTGTATCTAAACTCATAGAACTGTTCTTAAACTAAACTACTTATATGTAAAGTCTACTCTTAATTTGCTTATTCTCCCTTTATTTAAATTACATCACATTCTTATAGTCCAAACATTTAAACCTGTTGTACTTCTTATATGTCAAATTACTCTCCATTGTGTATGTTCACTTGTAGACCGTTCTGAGCTACTGGGAGGACGGGATAAAAATCTAAATAAATAAAATAAATAAATAAATAAATAAAATAGAAAGAGAAGGATATAATGTGAAAAATATTTAAAACTGGGGATAATTGAATACTGGAAATAAGAAACAACCATAAGAAAGGACTTCACTGAATAGTCAAAGATTCTGTAAAAGATAAAAAAGATATTGTTGTGGTAGATGAGGGTGAGGTTGAAAGGGAATAAAGTCTTGACAGCATAACATAGTAGATGATGGCAAATAAAGACCTGTATGGTCTATCCAGTCTGCCTGGCAAGATAAACTCATGGTATATGGTATGATGCAACAATATAACATAGGCATACAGTACATTATCTTGATCTAAACTTGCCATTTGGGGGGCACAGACCATAGAAGTCTACCCAACACTGGCCTCTTTATCCTCTACTGGAATTGCTGTCAAAGCTCACTCTGGCCCATCCAGATACGTATAGCCGTAATTGGGGCACAAACTGTAGAACTCTGCCCAGTGCTGGCCTTGCTCCCTAACTACTGGAATTGCCTTTGAAGCCCTAGCCCAGCCCATTCATATCTGGCACAGATGGTAGAATTCTGATCTTATTTCCCAAAAACTGGAGTTGGTGTCTAAGCACTACTAAGTCTGTTTTGCTTCCATTCTCTTTCCATATTGGAATCTTTTGACTTCCATTACTGTTTACATCACCACTTCCCACGGAAGGACATACCAGGAATCTACCAACTTCTCCATGAAAAAGTATATCCTGAGGTTACTTTTAAGTCCCCATATCACCCTATCCCTTCTTTCCTGTAGGGTATACTTATTAAGGTTGTCAAATCTTTTCTCATACATCTTGTGACACAAACTGTATACAATTTCCAATGCTTTTCTCTGAACTGCTTCAAATCTTTTATATCCTTGGTTAAAAACAGCCTCCAAAACTGAATACAATATTTGAAGTGGAGCATCACCAATAACTTGTAAAGGGCATCAACACTTCCTTTCTTCTGCTTTAAAAAGCAAACTTAAGACTTTTTCTCTCTGTCTCCCTATTCACTTTAATCAATAATATCCATAATGCTGACTAAGACAAAGCCATAAACACAGTTGTGTTAGATAAATGTAGCAAAATAGTAAATGCACTTCT